>NC_056733.1:1602485436-1602535436 GCF_019279795.1 Protopterus annectens
ATTTATACATATTTTATAATATAACAATTATATAAATATATTAATTTTATATAAAGTATATTTATAATATATTATAATATATTTATATTATATAAAGATATATAATTAATAAAATTATCAATAATTAAAATAGTATATTATAATATAACAATAAAATAATATATAAAAATCATAAATATAATATATAATTAAATATAATAATTATAATAAATTTTAACAATTAAATTACCCATAAATAAAATATTTTTATCGTTGCCTAATTGATTTAATGACTATATATAAATTTAAATTCAGAAAGAGGTACATAAATCCATTTTAGTATTCTAGTAGATAAATATAGGATAGCTTATATTTTAAATTAGTACATTTAATAATTTATATGAATTATAACATGCAATATTATATACTCAGTATTCTTCAATATAGCATATACATACCCAGTAGCATATTCTAATACATTTTATAATACTTAATTATTATTTACAATATAAAATATATAATCAGTACACAATCAGATAAAAGTGTATTCTATAGCAATAATATATATGATACAGTGGTCCCATAATAATAAATATTATATAATTAATGTAAAAATTTGCATAATTAGTATATAAATTTATATATATATATAATTAAAATATATTTTTATAAAATTCAAAAAAAATAAAGTATTTAAAAAATATAAATGCAATTTAAATTAAAAAAAAATCCATGCTTTAAATTTTTTTTCAAAAGAAATTTATAAAAAAAATAAGTGTTTTTGTTTTTCAGAAAAGTGTTTTTTTCCTATGGAAATTTCAAACTTTTTAAAATTTTTCAAGGAGGGGTATCTAAATAAATTTTAGTTTTTATTTTCCAGATGTAAATGACCCTGGGAACTTAAACCCAACACTTTTGGCATGTGGAAAAAAAAATTTTAAAAATAAAATTTCTTTAAAAAGGGCCGTTCAAAGCTTCCCGTATTTTTCAAATTTTTAAGCATAAAAATATGGCCCTGCAAAACAATTACATTTTCTAGTTTCTTTATTTTTTTTTTATTAATCAAAAATGTTAAAAAATTATGTTTTCCTTTGTCCCAGCAAAAAGATGGTTTATAAGAACCAAATATATTTTTTTTTTTGTTTTTGGGCCCCATTTAGAATGAAAAAATTCCGTTAAATTTCCTGTAAAAAGCTTGTTATAATTTTATGTATGTATAAATTTACCTTTATCAGAAACTTTTGGTTTTAAAATTTTTAAGTAATCAAACTTTTGGAAAAATTCTTTAAAGTTAAGAATTAAAAATTTTAAATTTTAATGGCTAAAGGTTAACCCTCCAAAGTTTTTTAGTCAAATTTTTTTTAAGAAATCTGATTTTTTAATTTAATAGTATAATGTACCGTACTTTTGTCTTTTTATAGCAAATAGCCTTAGAAATAATGAAAAATACCCTAGTATACTTAAGGTCAAAAAAAACCCCCTACTTAGGGTGATGTATAAATTTGATAATTTTTTTAATGGGTAACAAAACCTAGTTTATGTAATATGAAGTACAAAAAAATTTTTTGAAATAAATGGGTTTTTAAAAATATTTTTTGGAAGGGGATTTTATAATAACTTTGCTCCCTAACCCATTTTTCTAACTATTATTTAAAAAATAAATTTTAAAAAAAAAAATATATATAAAATTTAAAACTGGAAAAAAAATCCCCTTAGAACATTAGTTTTTTCTTTTTCAATCCCGGGTTTTACCCATAAAAAATTTCATTGTGTTTAGTTTTTTTTAAATTATTTTTTATAAGTATTATTATTTATTAATTAAAAACGGGGGGAAAATCAATTTTAAAATTTAATTTTCCTATATAAAAATATTATATATATAAATATTATATTAAAAAGTATTATATTATTTTATATAAAAGATTATATTTTAATATATATACCTAAAATATTACTAATTAATATTTATAAATCACTAATAAATATTTTTTTATATATATATATTTTATTTTTTTATTAATATTAAAACCCAAAAAATTTTAAAATTATATTTTCAAATAAAATTTTAAAAATTAATCCTTATTAATTAAAAACTCTAAAATTAATTTTTTTTTACTCAAAAACCCCAATCTTTTTATAAATTACCCAACTCCATTCTAAATAATAATATAAAAAAATTTTTTTTTCCTTTAAAATTATTTTTTAAACATATTTCCTCCTTAAAAAATAACTTTTTTATAAATTTAATTAATTTACAAATATAAAATTTTATTATTAATAAAAGATATAATTATAATAAATCTAATTATACAAATAATAATTTAAATTTTTTTTCCCATTTAAAATTATTTAAAGTTAAATTCCTTATATTTTTAAAAAATATTTCTATTTCAAAAATTTATTAACTAAACAAATTTTTTAACTATACAAAAATTTATAAAAATTTTTTTAAAAACATTTAATAATATAAAAAATTATTATTTTATTATTT
This sequence comes from Protopterus annectens, assembly GCF_019279795.1. Classification (NCBI taxonomy): domain Eukaryota; kingdom Metazoa; phylum Chordata; order Ceratodontiformes; family Protopteridae; genus Protopterus; species Protopterus annectens. The sequence continues at coordinate 1,602,487,907 of NC_056733.1, forward strand.
TAAAATTTAAATAAATTATATTAAATGGGGGGTTTTTAATATTTAAAATAAAAATTTTTATTTAAAATTTATTTTTTAAAAATTTTATAAAAAAATCAACCCCTTTTTTATTTAACATTTTTTTTTAATAATTTTATTAAATATTTTAAAATTTAAATTTTTTTATTAATTTTTATTATTTAGTTATCCTCTTTTTATCTTAAATTTAACATGTAATTTTTACATAATTCTAATTCACAGTTTCTTATACAAAATGTTCTTTTTAAGAAAGTGTTTTGTATGTTTTATTTATTCAATTTTTTTTAATTATGTAAGTATTGGGTTATGGAGCAAATTGTTTCCTAAGTTTTAATTATAGTTAAATTTCTTATTTTTTTTTTATATTCTTAAATAATTTTGCCATAATTTTACTTTTATTATGTTATAAAGTTATTTTTTAAATTTAAAAATTCTTATCCCAAGATTCTTTTTTAATACATCTAACTTTGTCATATAAATTTCTTAAGGTCAAAATAACAATAGTTCAATGTTATATATGTATTTTTATCTGTATTTTCTTATAGTTTTTTTAGTTAAAGTATCTGTACCTTTATACTGCATAATATTTTTAAATAAACATTAATTGATCATAAGAATAAATATGAAATTTAAATTTAAAACTTTAATTGGTTAAAATAAGACCTACATTTGAATAGTTTTGTATCTGTTAAAAGGTTATGGTAGATTTTGATCATCCATTATTAAATATTCAAATATAGAATAGCTAATCTGTAACGTTTTCATAGATGTAATTTCTTCCTATATGATACCTCAGTATTACATTAAGCTTAGTAAAATTTCTATAGAAATATATGATCTTATAGATAATTTCTGTATAATACCATTCAAATCAATAACTTATTAATGTAAGTTTCCTTAATTTGATTTACACAAAATTCTTTTCATCCCGATAAGTTAATGGTTTAGAATGGCAAATTTTATTCCATAAATAGATTACTTTTAGTGTCCTAAAAAACTTAATTTTTTGGCAATTTTTCAATACTTTTCAAAAGTTTCTGTGAGCTAATTGGCCTTATGTAATTATGTATAATTCCCTTTAATGATTATTCAATCGATCATGTTTTTAAATTCCTTTACATGTATTTGGCATTCTTAAAAATTTAAGAACCTAGATATAAAAAACAAGTAGTAATTACATCTCCTCTTTAGTGACTTAAATATATTTTTTATGTCTAATGATTTGTAAGGATCAATTTTTGTAGTAAAATGCAAATATTGTGAGTAAATTATACGTAAAATGACAGTGAATAATGTAAATTAACCTGATGCCTGATTAAACTCAACTACGTATTAATAAGTTTAAACCCTACCCAAGCAGCTTAGTCACTTTAATTTAATACATTAAAACTGAATTTAAAGTTTTAATCAATCTCTCAAAAGACCCCATTTGTAAACAGCCAAAAAACTAAAATAAACCTTGTTTTTTTTAGTTAATATATATTTTAAAATGATTTTTAATAATTCAAATTTTGGTAATAAATTGAATAATTAACATTCAATTTTAAAAACTTTCTAATATTAGCATTAAAAATTAGGATCATCACTTTTATAAATATTACAGTTCCATAACGGAATTGTTGGTACATTTTATATTTTTCATGAATAAATTGTATCTAGAAATGTTATAAACATACTTCATAGTTACAATCAAACATTTATACGATACTCTACAATAACACACCAAATTATTTTATTTATTTAAAATTTTTAAACTCACAAACACAAAAAAAATTTAAAATTTTAAAATTTTTTTTTTAAAATTAAAATTAAATTTTTTTAATTTAAAATTTTAAAAAAAAAAAACCCCCCCCCAAAAAACCAACCCCCAAAAAAACCCCCCAAAAAACAAACCCCCCAAAAAAATAGAGGAAGTCTTCCTCTAAGAAACTTATTAATCTAGCATTCAGTAATCAGTGTAAAATAATGCTACTGTTACAGCTATGTAGAATCCTAAGTCAAATCCTGCCAACTAATCCATGCAACTTGTCTAGCTCTGATCAACATGTTTGAAGTAATACAATGAAAATGTACCTTTGTTATAATACTTGAGTCCCAAATTTCCCAAATGGAAATAAAAAAAACCCTTAAAATATGATTTAAAAAAAAAAATAATAATGGGAAAACTATTTTAAAAATAAAAAGAAAACCCCAATATTCAACTTTTTTTGTTGAATTTCAAAGTTCTATTTTAACCCCTTTTTAAAAGGAAAAAAAAAATAATTTTAAAAAGGGAAAAAATTTTTGGGTTTAAATCCCAAAGTTTGGTTTTTTTTCAACCTAAATTTAAATTTTAAGATTTAAAAGGAAATAAAAATTTTAAAAGGGATTTTTTAGTTTTTAAAATTTTGGGGGAAAAACCTTTAAAAAAACCCTTTTAAATAAAAATTTTCCGGGAAAAATTTTAATTTTAAACTTTTAATTTAATAAAGATAAAATTTTTTTTTTTTTTAATTTTTACCCCATTGTACATTAGATTAAAAAAATTTTTTTAAAAGGGGGTTTTAGTTTTTTTTTATATTAAAAAACTTTTTAATTTTTCAAATTTTTTATAAAATAATTTATGGGTTTAAAACCCGAAAAATTTTTAAAATTTTTTCACATTAAAAATTAGCATCCTTTATAAATACCCGGGGGAAAAAGGGGAAATACCCCTGTTGTTTGAAAAAAATTTTTTAAAAAAGCCCCTTTCTGAAAACCCCGAACCCAGTAAGGGGAAAACCCCCCTAAAGGGAAAAAACCCCCTACTAACAAACGGGAACTCCCAAAATTATTTAAAATTTTTTTAATCAACCCTAAAACCCCCCCCCCAAAAAAAATTTAAAAATTTGCTGACAAAATTTAAGGATTTCCCCACCCTTTCAGATCATTATCAAAAAAAAAATTAAAACCCGGGGGCTTTAATTTAAAAATAAAAAAAAGGGGGGTTACTGGGGGCCAAAAAACCCCCTTTTTTTTTAAAAAATTTTTTTTGAAAATTTTAAACCCCAAATCCCCCCCTGTATTTGAAAAAATGTTTAAAAACCCGAAATTTAAAAATTTTTTAAGTTTTTTCATTTTAAAAACCCATTTTTTGGTCCTTTTAATGGTTTAAAGGTTTTAAACCTTTTTTTACACACATATATATATATATATATATATATATATATATATATACATACACACATACACACACATATACACATATACATATATATATATATTTATATATATATATATATATATATATATATATATATATATACACATGCATACACACACACATACACACACACACACACACACACACACACACACACACACACACACACACACACACACACACACACATACACACACACACACATACACACACACACATACACATATATATATATATATATATATATATCTGATCTCACTGAGTTGTATCTTTACTGAGCACCATCTTACATTGCTGTCCCTTCAATAAATCTGTCTGCTTTATACAAAATAATGCACAGCAAACACATTTTAGTAACCAGATTTTACAAACATGCTATACTACTGCTTTAAAATATATCACATGACAATTTCTTCCAGTATAGAGTTATAATGTATATGTTTGGGACATAGTTTTTTAACACATATTATTAATCTGCTATTCCTGTATCTGTGATGTGTCAGTGTGATATCTAGGTCAAAGGTGAGACCAGCTGCTTTCAGCTTCTCTGTGAGAATTCTGAGATTTGAAGCTTTTGAAGTAGCTCATGGACACTGTGCATGAGACAGCCCACATCCCATATTGTCTCTCAACATTTTGGCGGGAAACGTATTAAAAACTAGTGACAAACATTCATTTAGCAGTGTAAATGCATCTAAACATGACAAAACCTTCACAATGCATTCTACAGGTTATTACAGACTCTATGTAAGTGAAATCAAGCCCAAAATTATTAATAAGTAACAAAACTCAACATTTTTGTCCCAACTCAACTCCTATGCGAATCTTATTATTTACTGTGTCTATATGATCAAAAGTATTTCTATATATTAATAAAGAAAAGAAAAAGAGAGTAGAAAGTAAAAGGGTGTAAGGCAGAAATAAAAAATGTAAGAGAAAGCTATAAGAAGTATATACAATAGAATATTACTTACTGTTTATATTAATAGAGTTAAAAATAAAACATATTATTTACTATTATTTAGTTCTAATTATTATTAGTTAAAGCATGACAGATTATTTACAAACAAGCATAAGCAGTGTAATCAAGAAAGTATAATTAGGTAGTGTCATTCCTGTATCTGTGATGTGTCAGTGTGATATCTAGGTCAAAGGTGAGACTAGCTGCTTTCAGCTTCTCTGTGAGAATTCTGAGAGTTGAAGCTTTTGAAGTAGCTCATGGACACTGTGCATGAGACAGCCCACATCCCAGATTGTCTCTCTTAACATTTTGGGAAACTTATTAAAAACTAGTGACAAACATTCATTTAGCAGTGTAAATGTATCTAAACATGACAAAACCTTCACAATGCATTCTACAGGTTATTACAGACTCTATGTAAGTGAAATCAAGCCCAAAATTATTAATAAGTAACAAAACTCAACATTTTTGTCCCAACTCAACTCCTATGCAAATCTTATTATTTACTGTGTCTATATGATCAAAAGCATTTCTATATATTAATGAAGAAAAGAAAAGAGAGTAGAAAGTAAAAGGGTGTAAGGCAGAAATAAAAAAAAATGTAAGAGAAAGCTATAAGAATTATATACAATAGAATGTTACTTACTGTTTATATTAATAGAGTTAAAAATAAAACATATTATTTACTATTATTTAGTTCTAATTATTATTGGTTAAAGCATGACAGATTATTTACAAACAAGCATAAGCAGTGTAATCAAGAAAGTATAATTAGGAATAGCATTTGAAGAACATATAAACTTTTAAAGGAAAAAAAAATGTATCAAATTACTGACCTTATTTTTCCTCTTCAGAAAGAGAAACAAGTTAAATCACAGCTTGCCATTAAATCTCCAGATATTTTGACTAGTTATGAAACAAAACATTTCTTTGCACACAGAGAATAACTTTGATTAAATCTTTTTCAAAATATTTGTTGCTTCTTGGAAATGCAGGAACTATATTTAAAAAGATTAATAATAAAATAAAATGATGAGAGAGAAAAAAAACATAGTACAAATCATTTGTTTTTTAGTCTCTTCTTCTTCTCTGAAGTCTTCCACGAAGTTTCAGTTGCCAGTCTCTTTAACGAAGGACTAGCCCATTCCATCTCTTCTATTTTTCCAAAATCTTATTTTTTTTGATAAACAGTAAAGCAGAGTCAATATTTGTTGCTTCTTGGAAATGCAGGAACTATATTTAAAAAGATTAATAATAAAATAAAATGATGAGAGAGAAAAAAAAAACATAGTACAAATCATTTGTTTTTTAGTCTCTTCTTCTTCTCTGAAGTCTTCCACGAAGTTTCAGTTGCCAGTCTCTTTAACGAAGGTCTAGCCCATTCCATCTCTTCTATTTTTTCCAAAATCTTATTTTTTTTGATAAACAGTAAAGCAGAGTCTAAGTCATCGAAAATTTTAGGACCATCAGGAAGGAAGATTTTAAGCTTGGCAGGAAACAGAAGGTATGTTTTAAACTGTGCTTTTTTAAGCTCCCTTATTAGTGGCAGAAAAACTTTTCTTTTAGCAAATATCATGGAAGAATAGTCATTGTCAAAACGCACAGTTGTTTCATTAATCTTAACAGGAGCTTTAGCCCAAGCAGATTTAAGAACCATCTCTTTATCAAAAGATGATAGAAATCTAACTATAACTGATCTAGGATAGTTTTTGTTAGAGTTAGTATTAGCTATAGATCTATGTGCTCTTTCGATACCAAAAGAGAATGCTTCTGGTAAATCTAAAGTTTTAGGGAGCCATGTTGTTAAAAAAGAAGTAATATTGTTACCTTCAATATTTTCTGGCAGTCCAAAAATCCTAATGTTATTGCGCCTAGATCTATTTTCCAGGTCATCCAGCTTTGTTTGTAAATGTGTATTTTGTTTCAGCAGAAACTCGATGTTGATTTCCTCTTCTTGTATTCTATTTTCCATGTCATTCACAGCTTCTTCTATGCCTGTCATCTGGATCTTCTGTTGTTGCAGGTCCATATGTAACAAGTCTATTTGTTTTGTAGTTTTTTCTATGAAAGTGTCTATTTTAGTATCCATTTTATCCATCTTAGCAGTAAGTTGCTGGACTATAATTATCAGAGACTGAAGTTCTTTCTTGATGCTGGAGTCTTGAGAATTTGTCTTACTGGAACTCATTTCAGACTGATAAACTGACAGGAAAATTTCCAAAGTAATTTCTGACAGGAATATTATTAAGATTTCCTTTCTTTTTTAGATATAGTTCAAGAACTATATAAAACAAACATATTTAGAAAGAAAATTACTTCAAGAATTAATTTTTTAAGTAATTAATTCCTGTCAATGTAATGAAATTGGTGGAGCTGAAGAAATCTGCTGCTATCCTGTGTTCATCCTTGGCCACGCCCCCTCTACCCAGACTTTTTCTGAGGATTTAAAGTATGAGATTTTAAATACTTCTAATTTTGAATTTGTGTTTTGATCTTGCTGCTACCCAGATTCCCAAACGATAGGAAGATAGCAGCAAACTGATACATGGGATATCTAGACTGCTTCATATTCCCAGGTTGTTTCCTATCAAGCCATCCAGCGTCACAGTATAGAGAAAATAAAGATCCCAGCCTAACAAGAATCAGCGTACCAAATGGAAAAGACATGAGGTTAATGCTTTCAAACCAAATAAAAGTGTTTTTCACAAAAATGGTCATTCCCTGTTAAAAAATGACAATACCAAGACTAATGAAAATCCTATCTCTTGCTCTTGTTCCCCCTCCCCCAGGCTTTTACTCATCCCTGCAGCCTGGCCACAAATAGTGTCAGACAAGTGGTGGTGAGAATCATTCAGTGAGGATACGCAGCAGTGGACAGAAAGTCCTTCTCCCTACAGAGAAATCCCCCGAACCCATCAGATGAAACACATGTATTCTGTACAGTACTCCACAAGTTACTCCACTACAAAAAGGGAAAGGATTTTACACCAGGATCTTTTTGGTACCAAAAAGATAACTGAAAGTACCTGAATTCAAAATGCTTGCAATGCAGATGGCCCTACTTGTTCAGGACCATTGTTGCGTGGTCACTTTACATTTGAAAGATGATTATCATCTCATTTCCATTGCTTCCAACTTCAAGTTGAACCTGCAAAAGCCCTGTATAATAACCCTCATAAAGAATGGTATTCCTGGAGTGTTTGATGGACCCAAGTACGGCATTTCTGCCAGATGGGTCCATCAAATTTTACATTGGGAGTAGTGTCCAAAGAAAATGTTCTGCATAGGATATAACAACTGACCAACTTCCACTCACACAAACAGTCAGTTGGCTCAAGCTGAGGTGATTAAAAGGACAGGTTAATGTGCTGTGCCCTTCAGAGCTTTCCTGCTGCTAAAGAATGCACTTCTCTGTGGCTTTCGAGGGTCGATGTTCAGTTTGTGCTCTTCCTTTGCTGGGCACATAAGTTCCCTTTGGGGGAAAACTTCCATTTTAAAAAAATTGTTTATTTCCTCTTCAGGAAAGTTATTTTTAATGATGGCACTCTTCATTCCAGTCAGTTTGCTCTGTTGTTGTCTGCTTCATCTGGCTTCAACCTGTGGGACTTTGGATCCGACACCATCCATTTCTAAAGTCTTTAGCCCACTTGGCTCCACCTGTCTTACATACAACTCCCTGCTCCTCTTTCAACTTCCCAGATCTAGTTTGCCGCCATTTTAGTCTGCAGCTCGATCTTGACTCTGCTCATTGTTGCCCGTTTTCAAGACCTTACTATAGTGGTAGTGGTGAGATTTTGCTATTGTCTTACCCTCTTTGTATCGTTTTTTTTTATTTGCCTTTTTTAGATAGCTAGGTTTTTGTTGACTGTTGGTCTTCCTGCTTTTTTGGGGGGAGTTTGTGGTTTTGTGTAGCTGTAGTGGTATAGTTTTGTTGTGGTGTGGACAAAGGCTTTAAAAAGTGAATTTCCTGTGGGCACAAATTGCCTTCCCAGGATGAACATCCGAAGTGTGTTTACTGTCTGGGACGACACAGCTAAATTCCGGGTGCTCAATTTGTGAAGGATTTGGTAATAGGGCAATCAGTGAGTGTAGGGCCAAGTTAGTTTTAAAGGGTCCTCTACCCTCGAGTTCTCCTGTTTATGGGGTAGCTTTTCCCTCTGCTCCAAAGACTAGGTCCAAGAAGCCCTGACAGCAAGACTCCAGACCTTGCAAAGGGGATTGCAAGAGATCCTCCTGATATTCTGCTTCTGGTCTTGCTGCCTCTGGCTCACCAGACCTGAAGGTCCCAAGAGTTTCGGGTCCCCTGGCTCCCTCTGTGCTGATATAGGCCCCTACATCTCAGAGCCGATATCCTTTGGCACCAAAACCAGCAAGGCTATTCTCTGACTCTGAGCATCCCAAGCCCCTTCAGGTAGGGCAACCTATCTCTTTTTGCCCCTTTCCCAGAGAGGTCGCCAGAGTCTTCTCCCTCTCTGCCCTGGTTCAGAGTCTCTCTGGCTCAGATCTGGCACCTGGGGGTCTTTTTCCAAAAGACCTTTTAAGCCCTCTTCTGTAGCATCTTCTGTCCAGTTATCGAGGTCAGTGGACAGCACTAAAATCTCTGAAATGGTGAAGCTGATGAGCTCCTTTTTGCAGCTGTAGATGCTTTTAGGCATTATGCCTTCAGGTCTGGGCTCAGCACTGGGACCATCCCCTCCATCCTTCTGGCTTCCTCTCTCAGCCCCCCCTCTCAGGTCAAAGGTCTTTGAGGATGATTGAATTTCCACTCTCTGGGTTGGATCCAGTGGTGTGGCAGACACCAGCTCTGTCTCTATCCGTGGTCACCTCAACTCTGACCTTTTTCTGGGTCATCATACTTTTGGAGCTGTAGCATTGAAGAAGAGTTTCTGGATCAGGGTTGAAAGTTCCTGCTTTAGGATCGTTACTTCATTCAGGGCTTTGGCTTTGGGCAGCTTAGCACCAGTCTCAGTGTCAGGGCTATGTGCAGCTCCCTTGAGTTCAGAGTTGATGTTCTTCGTGTTTCACTGTTGCAGTCATCACATTTAGGTTATCTGCTTGCAGTAGCCCTCATTCGGCCTGATTATCAAAGTCTTGGGTCCTGCATCGGTTGCTGTCTCATCTTCCATGACGTCAGGTAGTCAGGGGTATAAAGCATGCAGCCGATGCCATTACATCAGTCTTTCTTGCCGTGCGGTGCCCAAAGCAGAAGCAGTTCGCAAGTGCTGGTTGGCCGACTCCTGAAATTTTAGTTTTCGAGTTTCAGAACCGAAGTCTTCAATTAAAGCCAAGTACCCCGTTGGGGAAACTTTTTCTTGCTCTAAACCGATGTCAGTAAAAGTCAATAATTGTATTTCTTGTGGAAAGCAAATACCTCATAAAGATTTTCATTCATACTGTATTCCTTGCCTAGGCCCCGACCACGACGTACCTCGCTGTCGGTTTTGTGCCTTATTTAAACCATGAACTATTCGTCGTCTGTATATTTATGCTTCTAAATCTTTTGGTACTCTGTTCAATTATCCAGATATGTCTTCGGTAAGCCACCCGACTACTGACATTCCGAAAAAATGCAAAGATAAAGACCAGAGACAAGCCACCTAGGTCTAAAGCTGCCGACGACGCTTCTCCCAAGCTAGTTGCCAGTTCGCCGGTACTCAGTGAGGTGCTTTCGCAGCCCCTGATGCCTGCTGCTTCAGATTCACAGGCCTCTACTGAGACCCATTCAGAGTCTGGTATCCCGCGAGATGCTTCAGCTGTGGAACCTGCGGATGTCTCTACCTTGGACGGGTGCAGAGCCGCTGTGCAGGCACCGGGTTCTGAGGGTGTATTCAGGCCTACTGACTTGCATATTAAACCAATGCCATCTTCTTCTTCTTTAAGGCCTAAAACTTGAACCATGCCTAGAAAACCGATGCCCAGACTGCATGGTCAGGCCTCTATGCCTAAAAAACAAATTATAAGAATGGCTGAAGACCTTATTACTTTAATCAGTGGAAGCCAACCTTCCCCCTTCTAAGAGACCTAGGATTGAATTTGCTTATGATACTTCTGACCAGGATTCTGAAATTTCTGTTTCCTCTGATGATTAGGATTTACCCTTATCTACCCACAAAGGATTCTGATGCAGTGGACTGTATTCCCTCTGCTTCCCCCCCAGAGGATTTTTCTTTTGGTGAAACCTTGCATACTCTTAGGGAGCATTTTCGCTGGTAAAGCCAGGATTATTCTGATTCTAAAAAGAGGCTTAGGGATTTCTTACTCCTGCCCCCTACACAGGCCTTTAGCTATCCCTCCTGTACTAGATATTGTTGATACCTTTTCGGAATCTAGCTTGGTCCCTGACTCTTTACCTCCTGCTCCCAGAAAACCTGATATGTATTACAGGGTTCCTGACTCTCACAAGTTCCTTTTTTAAAAATTCTACTGCGGATCCTGCGACCATTTCACAGGGACCCAAGGGCATTAAGGCTACTACTGCCATAAATTCTACCCCCTCTGATAGAGATTCTAGGGCCCTGGATAGATTGGGTAAGAAGATATACAACTCTGTAACCTTGGCCATTATGGTCTTAAACTGTCAGTTTCATATGTTAAAGTATCTGCAGCATATTATTGGATTGCTTAAACAGAAAATGATGATGATTCCTGACTGTGCTGAAAATAAGGATTTACAGGATTTAATGCATTCTGCTGAACAGGTTGGAAAACATACTTTGCAATGTGGTTTTGATTCACTAGAGGCATCTTGCAGGGCTGCTGTCACCGGGTCTGTACTTAGAAGACATGCTTGGCTTAATGAGTAATCTTTGCCAGATCATGTTAAAACCAAATTGCTGGATGCTCCCTTAAATCAGGACCGCTTGTTTGGCAACAAAGCAGAAGAAGTTCTTAAAAAGATGGAGGAAAACACTAAATCTATGCAAACCGTTAAAGATTTACTACAAGTACAGCCTCCAGTATTTAGTAGGCATTGGCCCTCTAAGAATTGGTCCTTTCCTGCCTCTTCCAGGCCTCCTCAGTCCAGACCCAGAACCAGCAGAACACCCAGCTTCAGTCCCAGGGGTACACACAGGACTATGCGGTGGGGGGCTCCCACTTCCAAATCAGGGAGTAGTAAGACTCCCCCTATGGTAAGCGGTCTCAATGACTTAACTTTAAAACTTCCAAGCACTTCTCAACTGACTGCTCCTTTAGGAGGAAAGATTGCTCTGCAAGCAAAAAACTGTGAGCTTATTACCCAGGACAAATGGGTTTTAAATATAGTTTCCCAAGGATACAGATTTCACTTCCACACGTTGCCAACCCCAAACTGTTGTCCAAATCTACCACCAAATCAGTGGGCAGAGGCTTAATAGCCAGTACTCTCTCTCTTAAGCTTAAAGGCTATTCAAGCTGTACCAGAAGAGGAAAAGTGACAAGGTTTCTACTCAAGTCTTTTCCTGGTACCCAGAAAAGACAACTCATGGCATCCTATCCTGGACCTTTCTGTCCTAAACACCTTTTTGGTGATTCCAAAATTCAAGATGCTAACTCTTCACCAGTTGCTTCCTATGCTAGGCAAGGATGCCTGGTTGGCAGCACTGGATTTAAAGGAAGCCTAACAGCACATCCCAATCAGGGAATCTTGCAGAAGATACCTATGCTTCAAAGTAGGTTACATGCACTATCAGTTCTCTGCACTGCCCTTTGGCATATCTACTGCGCCCAGGGTATTCACAAAGTGCCTTGCTCCAGTCATTGCATTTTGCAGGCAAAGAAATATTCAAATATACCCATACCTGGACGATTGTCTAATTCAGGCAGAAAGCCAGGACATACTTTTGAATCATATGGCATTTGTACAAAAGGTGCTAACTTGTCTGGGGTACACCATAAACGAAAATAAATCACATCTTGTACCCCGTCAGCAAATTATATTCCTGGGAGCAAGCTTGAGCACAACTTCCCAGATGGCTTTCCTCACACCAGAGAAACAAATTCTTTTGACAACTTTCTTCAAACTAATGGCAACAAAAACCCTGCTATATCTGCAAGGCAAATACTGCAAGCCTTGGGGTTCATGGCCCCTCCTGCATTCTACTAATTCCGTATGCAAGACTACATATGAGGAAACTACAGTGGTATCTAAAAAGCCTATGGTGTCAACGTTCTCAGGTTCTAGAAGCAATGATTCCTATCATACCATGCCTACAGTTAGAGTTCCTTTGGTGGGTAGAGGCCTGCCACCAAAACATGGGACTACCATTCACTCTACCCCCTGCCACCCAAACCCTAACAGATGCATCAGACTATGTATGGGGGGGCTCACATGGCAGGGAAGTACATTCAGGGCAAATGGAACCCAAGTCAAATGCACCTGCATATCATTCAAAAAGAAATGTTAGCTGTACAGAATGCTCTGACAGCCTTCCAAGGACCACATTCTTCCAGGACAATTAATGGTAAAGACGGACAACACCACTGTTATGTGGTACATAAATAAGCAGGGGAGTACACATTCTTACCCCCTCTGCAGACTAGCCATGGCTCTGTGGAACACAGCCTTGAGCTACCAAGTGCATCTACAGGCTCAATTCCAGCCAGGAAACTAAATACACTGGCAGATGAACTAAGCAGAAATCTCTTGGACGCACATGAGTGGAAACTGGAACCAAAGACTTTCAACATGTTAAACAAATGGGGGAGCCCCGCTATAGACCTGTTTGCCTCCCCCCAGAACTACCAGTTGGACAAATTCTGCACAAGGACTCCCCACACACAAGCTTGGAAAGTGGGTGCTCTGTCCTTCAGCTGGAAAAATCAGTTTGCCTTTCCTCCTCTGACTTTCCTCTCCAAAGTACTACTAAAGATCAAACAGGACAAACCAAGGATGATACTGATTGCACCAGACTGGCCACGCCAACACTGGTACCCCCGCTTGAGCAGTGTGTCACTGTTGGCTCCGTGACACCTGCCTCAGATCCCTACCCTGCTGTCACAGCAGGAGAGCCAGATTCTGCACCCTCAGCTTCAAACCCTGAACCTGGCAGCCTGGCTAATTACCTAATCTCTCCATTACCATCCCTCAGTAAACAAGTGTTGGATGTCATTTTGGAGGCAAGGAGGCCTAGTACTAGAAAATCTTATGCTGAAAAATGGAAAAGATTCTGTGCCTGGAACCAAGCTCAAGGGATGGGCACAGCAGCACCCAACTTACCTCAGATTCTTCAATATTTAACTGAGATGCTTCACAAGGGTCTTCCTTTTTCCTCCATCAAAATTCATGCCTCAACCATTTCAGCTCATTACAACAATGAACCACCCCTCTTCTCTCATCCACTGCTCAAGCAGTTCCTCAGAGCGGCCAAAAACTTAAGACCACCGATGAGAACCTCAACTCCAGCCTGGGACCTTAACTTTGTAGTGGAAAAACTCACTCTTCCTCCTTTTGAGCCAGCTGGAAGTGCAGAGTTAAAATTCCTTTCTTGGAAAACAGCCTTCCTTTTAGCAATCACTTCAGCGAGAAGGGTATCTAAATTACAGGCCCTTATGGCAGTGGAGCCTTTCATCATCTTTCATGCAGACAGGGTGTCCCTCAGGACCAATCCCTCCTTCATGCCCAAGGTAGTATCCAGTGTGGCTCTTAATCAGTCAGTTCATTTGCCAACCTTTCCTAATCCACAGAACAAAGGGGAACGGATACTGCACTCCTTAGATGTGCACAGACAACTTAGATTTTACTTGGACAGGACTAAACCGCAAAGGAAATCTGCTGGTGGAATTTGCTGCAGGGGCAGAGGGGAAGGCTATTTCAAAGCAAACCATTTCTAAACGGATAGGCCATTGCATTCATTTCTGCTATAAGCACCATGGAAAACCTATCCCATAGGGGATTAGACCACATTCAACCAGGGCTGCATCTACCTCTACAGCCTTTCTCAGATGTGTTCCTACCAGGGACATCCTAGAAGCTGCTACCTGGAGTTCTATACATACCTTCACCAAGCATTACCATTTGCCAATTTTCTCTAAATCCAGAGCTGGCTTTGCCACTGCAGTCTTGCAGGGCCTTATAGCTGGTCCTAATGCTGTCTAAATTTCTCGTCCCATCCTTAGCTTTGGGAATCTACCCAAATGTGATGACTGCAACAGTGAAACACAAAGAAAATTACAGTTGTGTACACTTACCATAAATGTAGATGTTTGAGTGTATTCACTGTTGCAGTCCTGGTTATCCTCCCTCCAGCCCCCTGACTTCTTTTGGCTGTATCTTTATTCTCCTTTACTATGCTTAAAAGCTATTTGGTGTATTTGTTTTTTTGTTGGAGGTATAACCTTGTATGTATATACTTTTAATTGCTTCCCATTGGGGGGCACCTGACATCTGGGGCAAGAAAAACTGATGTAATGGCATCCGGCTGCATGCTTTATACCCGTGACCACCTAACGTTACAGAAGATGAGACAGCAACTTACGCAGGACCCAAGACTTTAATAATCAGGCTGACTGAGGGCTACTGCAAGCAGATAACCCAAATGTGATGACTGCAACAGTGAATACACTCAAATATCTACATTTATGATAAGTTTACACAGCTGTACATTTTTGGTACCCCTCAGGCTCTGCCACCATCGGATCTGAGAGGCCAGCTTCCACCTTGGACTTCACCATTGTAGAGAGTATGTTCCCCTCTCAGGCGAAAGGTCAGATTTCACCAGCTGGTATCCCCTCCCACGTTTTATCATTACCTGCAACCAGTCATCGGTCTGCTCCTGGACGGCCTACATCAGCCATCCTCTATTCTGCCTCCATGGCAGGGCTTCCTGATTCTTCCTTCTCCTCCCCGACTTTGTCAGAATAGGAGGTTTTGGGAAACAGAAAGTATGAGGCAACACATTGACTCCCTGGAAGAGTCTGTCACTGAGGATACTGATCTCAAGGAAGGAGAGAGATCCCCTAATTGTCTGCACAATGACTTCTCTTTCAGGGACTTATTGGAAGTACTTCAGTGCAGGGGTTAGACCACCGAACCGTTGTTAATTACCTGTCACACCTGACAAGATTTCAGGAGGACTTTGGTTCTGAAACATCAAGAAACCTCAAGATACAGCAGTCTCCAGAAATGCAGAATAAGCTGAAGACTCCATTGTCTATGCTGGTTTCCATAGCTAATGTTTCCATGAGGCTTGGCTTGTATCAAATGCAACCAATGGAGTATCTTGGGTGGCTGGCTTCAATATTGCCGTGCTTGGAAGTGCTTATGTAACTTCACAAACTATTTCAAGGTGTCCTTTATTAATAAACAAACTGGAAAAAACAAACAATAAAAGCAGCATTGGCTGGGAGTGAAACAACAAGGCAGTGTAGAAATAATCCACAAGTATAGATAATCCACAGTTTATTAGCACTTTCATCTGATTAGCACTTTCGTCTGATAGGATAACCAAACTTCTTCAGATAAACTGCATTAAGCCACTATGGAGATCGGAAAGATTATGCAATCGCAGGCAACAGAACCAGGGCCCATACCCTCAGAACAACCCTTGGAAATACAATCAGCAGAGGAAAGGGTACAGGAACAGTTGGTATTAGCAGTGGTTAGTGATTCTGACTGTAAAATCATTGAAAACACTGCACATGACTTTAAAATTTATAATTATAGTACCATCGAGATTGGGGAAGAGTGTGCTAATTTATTTAGTAAAGGACACACTTTTATCCCTACCAAACCAGTGGACTTGGTAAAACTTATTGTTGATTCAAAAATTTGTTAGAAATCTGAATTTAAAAGTTATGATCAATAATGGAAGTGGAATATTTCAAAATGATGCAACAGCTGTCAGAGTTCCAAGTATTTTTAATCCTGAAGTTCACCCTGTATTAAAAGTTTTTGAAAAAGTATGAGAGACAGATTTTAAGATGTTTTTTCTCACAGGGTACTTTATGGTGATCTCAGGTATATGCGTCCTGATAAAGGAGCGGGGGGGTATGGTAATTATGCAACAAGATGACTACATTCAAAGAATGTTTGACATGTTATATAGTAGCACCTATGAAGAGGTTTCAATTAATGAAATACATTTAGGATGTAAAAGAATTGACTGGGAATTAATGGACATGCTTACACAAGAACAGATAACTATACAGGAATATAATTTTTTGACTATTGAGTGGCCCAGGATCCTGGTTATTTTTGGGGTCCCAAAGATACACAAGGACTTGGCAAATCCACCTTTAAGGCCTATTGTGGACTCTGGAAAGTCTAAGACTAGTTTTATAGCCAAGTTCCTTGATAAACAACTTAAAGTACTAGTGGCCAGTATTCCCAACCTGTGCCATGACTCTTGGCATTTTTTGACCAATTGTAATAAATTAAATTCTCCCTTTGATGGTGTATTTATAACCATAGACATAAAAGATTTTAGTAGTATTCCTCATGAGACAGGGAAAGAATGCTTTTGCTCATATTTATATGAAGTTATGGAGTTACATCAGGACAAAATCAATTTATATAATCAATTATTAGATATGGTTTTAAAATTCAATTATATATACTTCCAAGGGCATTATTACAGACAAATGGAAGGGGTTGCCATGGGGTCAGCCTGTGGCCCCCTATTTGCTAATATAGTCATGGCATGGTGGGCAAGAGAATTCCTGTATACTAGTTCTTATTTTTCCCATATCAAGATGTATGTCCGTTACCTAGATGATTTGTTTGTTGCTTGGACAGGGCCAATATCAGAAATTAATCTTTTCATTGAATATATTAATCAAACAACAGATTTTTTTAAATTTACCTATGTTGTCAATAGGGGATAGTGTGGCATATTTGGATGTTTTGATTTCCAATAATATTGATAGTTTGAAGTCAAATATATATAGAAAACCTATGTTTTCAAATACATACATACACTATTCAAGCAACCATCCAGTGCATGTTAAAAAGGGTGTTGTTAAGGGCCAAATGGTCCGAGCAGCCCGTATGGTGTCTAACTATGATGATTTTTTAAATGAGTGTATGTACATATCCAATATGTTCTATAATAGGGGATATCCTCGTAGGATTGTAAACCAAATACGTAATGAAGTTATTTTAAAATGTAATCAAGGTATTTATATTCCACTGTTCGGTGAACATCATGAGAGACAGGAAGTGGTGAATAGTGGGAGTATGCATTATAATATAATTGATGGTAATAATGCCCCCCTTTATGAGGGCAATGATGTAGTTCAAAATGCTCGGTACAGTGGAAATGAGAATATGAGTTGTCCCTTTGTTACAACTTTTTATGACAATGGAAAAATTCTAACAGATATTTTGAATAAAAACTGGAACATTATAGAAGTGGAACTAGATTTAACTAATGATTTAGGTATTGCTCCTAGAATCATTTATAGGAGAGGCCTCAATTTAAAAAACATTTTTAAACGACAACAAATAACCCCCAAGGTAGGTAAAATGTTCCCTTGTGGCACATGTAATCAGTACAGATATGTCTTCTATGGGACTAGTAATAATATTGGTGGTAAAATAAATAAATATTAGGGGTAGATAAAGCTGTAATTCGCAAGGGGCGGTCTACATTGCATTTTGCTTAGATTGTCAAACTTTTATGTTGGCAAGACTGAGCGTAGGCTATCCCAGAGAATATACGAGCATATCTATATTTCCCATTGTAAAGATATGAATGCTCTTTACAAACATATAAAAGTATTTATCAATCATAGTTTATGGTGGTGCACCAGGTAAACATAGATCCACTAGGTGGGCCTTGGAAATTGATGTTAGAAAATAAAGAAACATGGTGGCAAATATATTTGAATGCTGGAACCCCCCCAGGATTAAATGAGATGATTTCCATTAATAGTTATTTAAAATTAAGAACATATGACAGGTAGTTTAGTATTATAGTTTATGTATATTTTATATTTCATGTTTAGGAATTATCTTTATAACATGATTAATCATGTTTTTAAATATGGAGGGTGTGAATTTGTATTGGCTGATGAATGTGTAATGTCATTTGCTTCAAGTATAAATGGTTGTTCAGTTTAATGCAGTTTATCTGAAGAAGTTTGGTTATCCTATCAGACGAAAGCACTGATAAACTGTGGATTATCTGTACTTGTGGATTATTATTTCTACACTGCCTTGTCATTTCACTGCCAGCCAATTTTGCTTTTATTGTCCTTTATTAATGCCTTAGGGCCAAAATTTAAAGACAGTCTGACAAGGAGGAACATGATGAGAAGACACTGTAAGCGTTGGAGTATGCTTTGCTATTCCCCCAGCAGACCTTTTCAGGAAATCAGAAAGGGGGTAAGTATCTGTTCTTCAGAAAGTCACAGCACTCTTCCCAGGATGCTCCAGAGGGTTTCTCCTGAGAACAGGGGAAATCATAGTACACACTGTCCACAGAGCGGGGGGCAGTCCAGAGAACCAAGTCTTCCACAGGGCTTTCTCTGGCAGGCCCTTTCAGCGATCCTGAAAGGTTATCCAGCTGCTCTTCTGTGGAGGCAGTTGGGGATCATCAGGCTCTTCACTCAAAAGCTTGGGAGGGCATCACCTCAGAAGCATGGGTGCTGAGAGTCATATTAAGAGGTTATTACATTCCCCTTTTGGAAATTTCAAGTTGTCACCCAAAATGTCTCCCAGATGTTCTACCCCATCACAGATTGTATGCAGCTGTAGAGCTTTGCAAGCTGCTTGTAAATTGAGTCATTCAGGAGTATCCCACCAGACCAAAAAGAAGTCTGGGTCTATTGCAAGTTCTTTTTATTTCCAAAGAAGACGAAGGGCCTCAGACCAATATTGGATTTAAGCAAGTTAAATCAGTTTGTCAAAAAGGCCAAGTTCCAGATGGTCATGGTGCAGTCCTTCTTACCTCTTTTGAAGGAGGACAATTGGATACGCTTGATAAACCTCAGGGACACCTACCATCATGTCAAGATAGACAGGCATTCCAGGGGATTTCTTCGCTTTTGGTTGGGAGCCATTCATTGCTTGTTCAGGGCCTTGCCATTTGGTCTCACCACAGCCCCTCCCCACCCCCACCCACTGGGTATTTACGCAGCATGGCTGCAGCTGCAGGGATTTCAGGTCTTTCCATACCTGGTTGATTGGCAGCTCTCTGCCCCCACATGGGCATCATTGATCACGGCCAAAGATTCCATACTCCAGCTGTGTGACTAAGCATCTCAGTCAATTATTAAAATCAGGCCTTCAGCCAGTACAGATTTTAGAATTCATAAGGTGTCTCAGACAAGATCCACCAAACCGCCAGGCTCCTGAATTCCAGAGTTTTCAGCCTTCAGGCTCAGGCCGTGTCAGTGCTTGCAACTCAGAAGCCCCTGGCACACACAGTTATAAAACTTCTGGGTCATATAGCAGTGTTGATAGGGATGGTTCCTTTAGCCAGACATCACATGAGGGCTCTGCAATGGACTCTTACTGTACAGTGGTCCTTCCTTACTCATCATTTTGGTTTTCCCATGCAGTTAATGAGGGTGTGTTACGAACAGATTTGTCAGTGGTTGCAGTCTCCCTTGGTAACCAACAGATGACCATTTGTGACTCCTTCTTTCTGAGCCACGATCACCTCCTTGAATGGGGCGCCATTTCAAAGAGAGGGTGGTTTAAGGCTCCCAGTCTTCCAGAGAGGCCCACATTCACATCAGTCTTCTGGAGATGAGAACATTCCTTCTTGTGTTGCAGGCCTATCAGGACAGTGGTGTGATTGTGATACAGACGAACAATAAGTTTGTTGTCTGGTATCTCAAACAACATGGGGGAGCATGTTGTCTTACCCTCTTGAGTTTTCCAATGGGCAATATCTTCTCAGCTGTTTCTGGTGGTAAAGCACATCCCAGAGAAGTCTAGCATTCTGGCTAACAACCTCAGCAGAAGCATTCTTTTGCCTTATGAGTGGTCCATAAATCTGAAGGTTGCAGCTTGCATTTTTTGGCACTGGGGGCACTCCGTGTTGCAACCTGTTTGCCTCCCCATCCAACACCAAGTGCAGCACTTGTTACACCATTGTTTCCCCCTCCAGGACGATTACTTAGGGATGCTGTGGTGCTTGCCTGCCCCCCCCCCCCCCAGGGCTCTGTACACCTAACTTCCTGTTCTCTTGATAATGATGTTTCTCAAGAAAGCAGCCTGCTGCAGAGTTACTGTAATCCTCATCGCTCCCTTTTGTTTTTTTCAGGTGTGGTTTCCTTTCCTTTGGAGTTTTTTGAAGTACACGTCTGGATACTGGATCCCATGCCTGGGCTCATTTCTCATCCAGCAGGCTTGGATCACCTAACCTTCAGTCTCTCAAATTAACCACATGGTTCCTCCAGTCCCCTTGTTGGCCAAAAATCCCAAGCTTTCGCAGACTCATATATCGTCTTCTTCTCAAAAGTAATTTAGTAGGCAAGTCTATTCTAGTAAATGAAAGAGGTTTGTTATGAAGGCAGAGTCTAGAGGTCTGGATCCTGTTTGTGTCTTTCTGGAGTCTTTTGATTTTCTTGCCGAGTTGTTTCAGTCAGATTTTAACTCTTTTATGATTAAAGTGCATTTAGTGGGTATTTCTAAAGGGTAATGTACCTCTGACTCCCTTCAGCATTCCTCAAATTTACATTTTTGCTACATCTTTCAGTGCAGATTCCTGTTCTTTCCTGGGATTTACCCTTGTCTTGCCAGCCCCCATTTGAACCTTTCAACTACCTCAGATTTGAAGCTCTTAACTTGAAAAACTTTATTTTTGGTAGCTCTTACTTCCACAAGGAGGGTTTCACAGTTGCAAGCTCTTGACTCTTCACCTCCTTATTTGATGTTACACAAAGACAGGGTGTCTCTTCATACAAACCCTTCTTTTCTGTCAACGACGACTTCAGAGAATAATCTTAACAGTTCTGTTTGCCTGTCTTTTTTCCCAATTTTTTGAATAAAGGCAAGTACCTTTTACTTTTATTGGATGTTCATAGACAATTTGAATGCTATTTGGACCATACCAAAGCTATTAGAAAATAAAGTCAAGTGTTTGTGTCCTCCTCAAAATCTATGCTGGGCTCACCTTTGTCTAAAGTGACTTTACCCAAGTGGCTTTCGAATTGTATTTTGTTTGCATGCTCTTTGGAAGGTAAGTCCCTTCCACTTAAGTCTAAGGGTCATATGGCAAGAGCCATGACCACTTCTATGACTTTCTTTTGTAGAGTATTAATGGATGAAGTTTGCGTAACTGCTACTTGGTGGAGTCATCACACTTTTGTCTCTCATTACAAACTGGATATCCAGTCTAGATCCAGGGCTTCCTTTGGCTCCAGTGGTTTGCAGAGTATCCTCCTTTAGTTCCTCCAAAGGATTTTTTTCTTGGCTGGGGACTGTGTCCCACAGGTTGAATCCAGAAGGAGCAGACAACATTGGATACAAAAGTTATGTACTCACCATAACAATAGATCCATGTTGTATGTCTCTGGTTTAACCTTCCCACACTCCTCCCTCCACCTTCTTGTTCACCTGACGAGTCTTGCCAACTGAGATGACTTTGGACGTCATTTGTTTCTACTTTCTGGAGCCTTGCATCCTCCTTGATGTTCATAATTTATTTTTGAATATACATTTTTAGAATTATATTTTTTCTCATAATAGTTCTTTCATGGAGCAAACTGGATCTGAGGAGTTGATGGAGGAACAGGGAGTTATTGGGTAAGAAAGGCGGAGCCAAGTGAGCTAAAGAGTTTAGAATTGGCTGGTGTTGGATACAAATTAAACCAGCCGGAGACAGACAACATGGATCTTTTGTTATGATGAGTTCATAACTTTGGTTTTAAATTAATTGAAAACCATTTTTTCTGTGGAGAAATTGTGTTGATTTTACTTTTTGTGGCTGGCCAAATGTTGTAAAATGCTTTTTGTTATGTTTTTATATGATAAAGTGACTTTAGTTTTACTGGCTTTACTGTTTGTTTCACCCTGGGAAAGAGGTGCCGTTTTCGACTTGACCGTGAAACAAACTGTCAGTCCCATGTTCAGTCCGTCCTCCTTCCACAAAAAGAAAAAGTTAAGCAAAAACAGCCTTTTCCACCACAGCAAGCTAGCAATTTGGGAGACTCTGCTGTGGCCATTAGTTGCACTTCAGACCAGACACCTTTTCCCCCAGATCCCTCTGGTGTAGCACCTACAGCCACTATGGACCCAGGGGACATAGGAGAGCCACAGTGTTAGTCCTGGGAGAGGGAACAATGAAGGCTTCCCTGTCTTGTCTTAGTCGGCACAGTAGTGCAGCGGTTGTGTTGTCACCTCACAGCAAGAGATTCTCGGCTGGGGTGCCTTCTGTGTGGAGTCTGCATGTCCTTCCTGCATCTGTGTAGGTTTCCTCTGGGTGCTCCAGTTTCCTCCCACATTACAAAGACATGCCTAGAGCATATGTTCATCGTGTTTCACTGTTGCAGTCATTACTCTTGGGTTATCCTGCTGGCAGGCTACCCGCAGTCGGACAGATTCCAAAGTCTAGGTCCGGCATCGGTTGCTGTCGCCTCTTCCCTGACGTCAGTGCGCCAGGGGTATAAAAGATACAGCCAACGCCATTTTCTTCAGTCTTTCTTGCTGCGCGGTGCCCAAAGCATAAGCAGTTCGCAAGTGCCGGTCGGCCGACTCCTGAGATTTTCAAATCTGAAAAGTGTTTGGACTCAGCATTGCCACAGCCTAGAGACAGTAATTGGACTCATTCCCTGCCTACAACAGGAGTTTCGATGGTGGGCAGAAGCCTGTCACCACAACAAGGGTCTGCCATTCAGTTTACCCACAGCCAGACAGAAACTGACAACGGATGCATCAGATTATGCCTGGGGGGCCCATATGGCAGGAAAATGTATTCAGGGCACATGGCCTACAAACCAGATGCATCTTCACATCAATCAAAAAGAGATGCTAGCTGTTCAAAATGCCCTGACAGCTTTCAAGGACCTGCTTCACCCAGGATAAATACTGATAAAGACAGACAATACTATGGTCATGTGGTACATAAACAAGCAGGGAGGTACTCATTCCTACCCCCTCTGTAGACAAGCAATGACCTTATGGGACACAGCATTGGCTTTTCAAGTTCACCTGCAAGCACAATTCCTGCCAGGAAAAACAAATATGCTGGCAGACGAACTAAGCAGAAACCTCATGGATCCCCACGAATGGAAACTGGATCCGCAAGTATTCAGGATGATAATAAGGAAATGGTGATGCCCAGACATAGATCTATTTGCTTCCCGTCACAACTGTCAATTGCAGAGATTTTGCACAAGGATTTACCACAAGCAAGCATGGAAAGTGGACACCCTATCATTCAGCTGGAAAAAATCTAACAGTATATGCTTTTCCCCCACTACCTCTCCTTCCCAGAGTACTCCTAAAGGTCAGACAAGAGAAGCCAAAAATGATTCTGATTGCACCAGACTGGCCACGCCAACACTGGTACCCAATCCTAAAGAGCTTGTCTCAAGGCCCAGCATGGATATTGCCTCAAACTTCTCACTTACTGACCCAACAAAACAATCAGATCCTGCACAGCCAACTCAGGACCTTAAATCTGGCAACATGGCAGATAATGTAGCCATTCAGAAAACTCCTCTTTCAAAAGCTGTTTTGAATGTTATCTTGGAGGCCAGAAGGCCCAGTACCAGAAAATCTTATGCAAAAAAATGGAAGAGATTCTGTGCTTGGAACCAGGAACAAGGCATTGATACGTTTGTACCAAATATTCCTCAGATTTTACAATACCTGACTGAGATGTTGAACAAAGGCCTTTCTTTTTCATCAGTTAAGATTCATGCCTCTGCCATTTCTGCACATTACAATACGGAACCACCTATCTTTTCTCATCCTTTAATAAGGCAGTACGTCAGAGGGGCCAAAAACATTAGGCCTCCAAGGAGAGCACCAGTTCCGGCCTGGGACCTTAATTATGTTTTGGAAAAACTCACATTGCCTCCTTTCGAGCCAGCATCAACAGCGGATATTAAATTCTTATCCTGGAAAACAGCTCTGCTCCTAGCCATAACCTCTGCAAGGAGAGTCTTGGAGTTACAAGCACTCATGGCTGTGGAACCTTTCATCATTTTTCATCCAGACAGGGTTTCTCTGAGGACAAACCCTACATTTATGCCTAAGGTGGTGTCCAGTGTGGCCCTCAATCAAACCATTCACTTGCCTACCTTTTACCCAAATCCACAGAACAATTGTGAGAAAAGTTTGCATTCTTTGGACATACACAGGCAGTTACGCTTCTACTTGGACAGAACTAAAGTTTTCAGAAAGACTGAGCAACTTTGTGTCATATGCTGCAGGATCTCAAGGAAAGGCTATCTCAAAACAGACTATTTCTAAATGGATAGGCCATTGCATCCGTTTCTGCTATTCTCAACATGGCAAATTGGTGCCTAAGGGCATTAGGCCTCATTCCACCAGAGCAGCAGCCTTCCTCAGAGGAGTACCAACCAAAGAAATCTTAGAGGCTGCAACTTGGAGTTCAGTGCACACCTTTACAAAGCACTACCACTTGCCTCTCTACTCTTAAGTCCATAGCAGGCTTCGCCACTGCAGTTCTGCAGGGCCTCATAGCCTTTCCTAATCCTATTTAGCCCAGCCACCCATCCTCAGCTTTGGGATTCAACCCAAGAGTAATGACTGCAATAGTGAAACACGAACATAGTACAGTTGTGTACCCACCATAAATGTAGATGTTCGAGTGTATTCACTGTTGCAGTCCAGGTTACCCACCCACCATCCCCCTTCTCTTTGCTGGGACTTATCTGCACTTCTCTATCCTATACAACCTTTTTGGTGTATTTGCTTGTAAATGAAGGAAATGTTATTGTTGTGCATGCATTTCTTATTGATATATTCTTTCAGCCTACCTATTTGGGGCACCTGACATCTGGAGCAAGAAAAACTGAAGAAAATGGCGTCGGCTGCATCTTTTATACCACTGGCACACTGACATCAGGGAAGAGGTGACAGCAACCGACGCCGGACCTAGACTTTGGAATCTGGCCAACTGCGGGTAGCCTGCCAGCAGGATAACCCAAGAGTAATGACTGCAACAGTGAATACACTCGAACATCTACATTTATGGTAGGTACACAACTGTACTTTCTCCCCAGGCCTCTGCTGAAAATGGGCTTTGTTCCAAATCGAACTTTCCCGGTAAACAAATATAAATAAATAAATTGTCAGAATGTTGTCCTCATCCCTGGGGAAGCTGCTGCTGCCAATAATAACACTGTTGGCCCCATGTTTCCTATCAAAAAGAAACAGAAAACTAAACATCTATCTTCTACTCCTGAAGTCCTGTTAGACAGGAGTAGTATTTAGTCTGGCTCTTGGTTTAATGCAGGCTATTGATCCTTATAAAGTAGTTTCTGGTAAGAGAGAGAGAAAGAGAGAGATGCCTCTTTTCCTGGAGAGATTCAAGATTCTGAATCTGGACAGGAAGATGACAGGACAGATGCAGGGTTTTCTCCTCATATTTCTGATTCAGATTCCGAAGACAGCTCAAATTCTGAGTCTCCCTATGGGAGGTTCTCTTTCTCTGAGACTGTTTCCAAAATGTACCTTTTTTTTTTTTTTTTCCGCATGGGAGAACACCTGAGTTTTCTCAGTCCCACAGAAAATAATATGAGCTGTTATAGAAGGAATTTCCAGAACACTCATCCATTCTCCAGATGTCCTTCAAGGATGCATCTGCAGTCATAACATATGGGTTGTCCTGCCTCAGGCAGCCCTTCGGTTGGCCGGATTCCAAAGTCTGGGTCTGGCCTCGGCTGATGTCGCACTTTCCCCGACGTCAGAGCGTCTGGGTTATAAAAGCATCAGCCGACGCCATTTTCCTCAGTCTTTCTTGCCGCGCGGTGCCCGAAGCAGAAGCTGTTCGCAAGTGCCGGTCAGTCAGATCCAGTGAATTCAGCTACCGAAGACTTCGAAAAAAGCTAAGTACCCCGTTGGAGACTCTTTCTTGCCTCAGCCGATGTCAGACAAAGTAAATAATTGTTTAACTTGTGGGAAACAAATACCTCATAAGGATTTCCATTCCTACTGCCTTCCTTGCTTAGGCCCAGACCACGACATATCGTCCTGTTTAGCCTGTGCTTCCTTCAACCGACGAACTCTTAGACGTCGGTCGGAGTTTGCAGAGGAATGTTTTGGAGCCGCTTTTGCTTATAAAATGCCGTCGGAGACTCCGACTTCGCATATGGTGAAAAAACGCAAGGAAAAGGACCGACACTCGTGGCCCGCGGTTTCGGCTGAAACCACGGCTAGGCCTACCGCGAGTGTCTCAGTTTCGGCCGAAACCAAGTCTTCGCAGATTCCTTCTTCTGAAACCACACATCCGACCACCGAGGCCCGGGACGCCCCGGCTGAGTCGGCTACAAAACTTCCTACCGAAACCAGTGTTCAGGAAATGTCCGACACCATACCTTTGGACATTTCAACTCCTGCACGTGGGGCAGCTAGGCCCCCTGCTTCCATGTCCATTAAGGCCTTTTCAAGGGCTAAAGCTGCCAAATTATCTAAAGCTTTGCCTACCAAAACTACCTCCCAGAGGCCTTCCTCTAGTTCACAGATCCTCAGCCTTGCTGAGGACCTTATTTCCTTAATTAGGGGTTCACAACCTCACCCAGACAGGGCCTCTCACCCTCCTCCGGACAAAAGGCCCAGGACTGACCCCTCTGACCCACACTCTTCAGATGATTCCACGGATGGGTCTGAGTTGTCAGACCACCAGGAAGGGGCTTACTCGCCTTATGAGGATTCAGATGCTGAGGAATCTATCCCTTCGGCCTCCCCTCCTGAAGAGTTTTCCTTTGGTGAGACTCTACACTCCATGAGAGAGCATTTTCAATGGCAAGGTCAGGATTTCTCTGATTCTAGAAAAAGATTAAGGACCTTTTTGCATTTGCCTCAGCATAGGCCCTTAGCTATATCTCCTGTTCTGAATGTAATTGATGATGTGTACAATGATGTCAGTACAGCCCCTGATACTCTTCCTCCGGCCCCTGCCAAACCTGACAGATACTACAGGGTCCCGGATTCTCATTTCCATCTGTATAAAGCCCACTCTGCAGACCCAGAAACTATTTCTCAGGGCCCTAAAGGGGTTGCGGCCGCTACTGCCAAAAATCCTCTACCCTCTGAAAGAGAGTCTAGAGCTTTAAAGAGATGGGGAAAGAAGGTGTATACTTCTGCAACTCTTTCTGTCAGGGCATTAAATTGTCAATTTCATATGATACAGTACCAAGAGTATTTGTTAGATGAACTGAATAAGAAACTTTCTTCTCCTGAACCCCTAGACCGTAAATCCCTTCAGGATTTGGTACACAATTCACAACAGGTTAGTAATCATTTCTTAAAATGTGGCTATGATGCACTGGAGGCTTCATTTAGATCAGCTATGACTGGGGCAGTTATTCGTAGGCATGCCTGGCTGAAGGAACAATCTTTGCCAGACCATGTTAAAGCTAAACTCCTGGATGCTCCAATGGAGAAACAAAATTTATTTGGCTCCTCTGCTCAGGAGATCTTAAAAAAGGTTGAAGAAAAGGCAAAATCTGTGCAAACAGTTAAAGATTTCCTGCAAGTACAACCACCGAGATTCAGCAGAAACTGGCCTACTAAGAATTGGTCCTGTCCAGACTCGGACAGAGCCCAGAGAGGCAGGAACAGGCGCCCTAGAGGCAGAGGTCAATCGAAGGGCTCCTACAGAGGCCGTCAGTGGCAGCCTGCCAACCAGAGGAGTAGTACAACAACAACAACCACTGCACCAGGACAGGCTCAATGACTTAACTCTGATCCCACCTACCAGGGATCAACTGGAAGCACCCTTGGGCGGAAAGCTGGCTTTATTCTCAAAAAACTGGCATTATATTACAAAGGATACATGGACACTGCAAATAATAGACAAAGGATACAAGTTCCACTTCCACACTTTGCCAAAAAGAAGCGGAATGCCAAACCTTCCACCAAATCAGAGGGCAGAGGCTTTAAGACAGATCAACAATTTACTTCAGATGAAAGCTATAGAAAAGGTACCATGTTCAGAACAAGGCCAAGGATTTTACTCCAGACTATTCCTTGTACCAAGAAAAGAAAATCAATGGAGGCCTATTCTCGACCTGTCCGCACTGAACACTTATCTCATTGTGCCAAAATTCAAGATGCTGACCCTACAGCAACTTCTTCCCATGTTGGGCAAGGAGTCTTGGCTGGTGACTCTAGATCTCAAGGAGGCATACCTGCACGTCCCTATTCGACCAAGTTGCAGAAGACACCTCAGATTTCTTGCAGGATCAGAGCATTATCAATTCTCAGCATTGCCCTTTGGCTTATCTACTACACCCAGAGTATTCACGAAATGCCTGGCATCAGTAATTGCACATTGCAGACTACAAGGAATTCAAATTTACCCATACCTGGACGACTGCCTAATACAAGCGGACAACAAGGGAAATTTGATAAAGGACTTGGCCTATGCCATACACCTGCTACAGACCTTGGGATATAGGCCCTGGGTTACATGGCATCCTGCATAATTCTGATACCGCATGCCAGGCTGCATATGAGGAAATTACAATGGTACCTAAGGAGTGTATGGTCTCAACACAGTCACAGTTTAGAAACCTTGATACCAATCATTCCATGCCTTCAAAAGGAATTCCTTTGGTGGGCTCAGGCCTGCCAGTCCAACAGAGGGTTGCCTTTCAACAAACCAAAAACAAGGCAGACCATCACCACGGACGCCTCAGACCGAGGTTGGGGAGCACACATGGAGGGCAAATGTATCCAAGGCCTATGGCCTCAAGGACAGCTAAGCATGCACATAAACCAAAAGGAAATGCTGGCAGTGAGGCATGCAATCGAGGCCTTCAAACCCTTCCTCCAACAAGGCCACCTGTTAATAAGGACAGACAACACCACGGTCATGTGGTACATAAACAAGCAGGGAGGCACACACTCTTACCCTCTATGCCGGATGGCTATGAATCTGTGGGAACTATGCCTGAATCTCAATATCCAACTACAGTCCTAATTCGTGCCAGGGGAAGAAAATACACTGGTGGACAGCTTAAGCAGAACTACCATGGATGCACACGAATGGATGCTGCACCCAGACATCTTCCAACTCATAGCAAAGACATGGGGAATGCCGGAGATAGATCTGTTCGCCTCCCCACTCAACCATCAACTGAAGACATTCTGCTCAAAGACATACCACCCACAAGCTTGGAGGGTGGACTCTCTCTCTTTCATCTGGAAAGTCCTAACAGTATATGCCTTCCCACCTCTCCCATTGATGTACAAGGTTCTACTGAAGATCAGGGAGGAACAGCCAAGAGTGATACTAATAGCTCCAGACTGGCCAAGGCAACACTGGTATCCATTATTAAGAAGCATGTCTCAGGCAAAATCATGGCCTCTCCCCCTATGGCCTCTTCTTCTGACGCAGAACAATTTCAAGACCCTGCATCCCAACTTGAAAACATTGCAGCTAACTGCCTGGAAAATTCCTTAAATCCCAGTCCAACTGTTTTATCTCAGAGGGTGAAGGACATTATCTTGGAGGCTCGCAGGCCTTCCACAAGGAAGACATACTCAGCTAAATGGAAGAGATTTCTCATTTGGAGCACATCAAAAGGCTCAGATGTCACAGTGGCAAACATAACACATATCCTAGAATACTTAGCAGAATTGTTCCACAATGGCCTGTCCTATTCTTCCATTAAGATTCATGCTTCAGCAATTTCAGCAGAATACAATGTGGATCCACCTATCTTCTCGCACCTTCTCCTCAGACAATTTCTGAGAGGGATCAAAAATATTAAACCTCCAAGAAGACCCCCTCTACCTGCTTGGGATCTCAACTTTGTGCTGGAGAAACTGACACTTCCTCCTTTTGAACCAGCAGCATCGGCGGATCTACAGTTTCTGTCTTGGAAAACTGCATTCCTTCTGGCAATCACTTCAGCAAGAAGAGTATCTGAGTTACAAGCATTAATGGCAGTGCAGCCATTTCTTATTTTCCACCAGGACAGAGTTTCACTAAGAACCAATCTTACTTTTATGCCAAAGGTGGTATCTAGGGTATCCTTGAACCAAGCTATTCATTTGCCTACGTTCTTCCCTAATCCACAGAATAGAGGGGAAAAACTTTTGCACACCCTGGATATACACAGACAACTACGCTACTACTTGGACAGAACAAAAACTAGCAGAAAAACTGACCAACTTTTTGTAGCATATGCTACTGGGGTGCAAGGAAGAGCAATTTCCAAACAGACATTTTTAAAATGGATAGGAAATTGCATTCGATTTTGCTACTCCTTTCATGGAAAGACAGTTCCTGAAAACATCAGGCCTCATTCCACAAGGGCCACGGCCACCACTACAGCCTTCCTACGAGGGGTGGCTACCAAGGACATTTTAGAAGCTGCTACTTGGAGCTCCATGCATACATTTGCCAAGCATTACAATCTACCTTTATACTCCAGATCCAGAGCAGGTTTTGCTACTGCAGTCCTGCAGGGGATCTTAACTACACCATCCTTTTCTTAGTACCTCCTCCCCCAGATTGGCTATGGTATTCTACCCATATGTTATGACTGCAGATGCATCCTTGAAGGACATAGTACAGTTTTGTATCTACCATAAATGTAGATGTCCGATAGGTATGCATCTGCAGTCAGGATTACCCTCCCTCCTTCCCCTCTGTGGTATTCCTAGGGTACTTACCCCTCTTTTAGCTAGCTGGGGGAATCTATTATGGTGTATTTGTTTGTTTATACATGCATATAATTTTGCAAATGTTTGGAACTTTTCAGCATTTATCCAAATTTAGCCTTCCTAGAGGGCACCTGGCATCTGGGGCAAGAAAAACTGACGAAAATGGCGTCGGCTGATGCTTTTATACCCCAGACGCTCTGACGTCGGGGAAAGTGCGACATCAGCCGAGGCCAGACCCAGACTTTGGAATCCGGCCGACCGAAGGGCTGCCTGAGGCAGGACAACCCATATGTTATGACTGCAGATGCATACCTATCGGACATCTACATTTATGGTAGGTACAAAACTGTACTTTCTCTCATCTTTGGAGGATGTTTACTGTCTGCAATTTTCCTGATAGTCCGCCAGCTGACCCTAAAAAGACAGGGTATATAAAATTCCTTAATCTTTTTAAGTTTTTATATACTCTTTCCACACCTGAAGCAGAAGCTGTGGCTTTAATTAATCCTTCTGCTGCTAAGCATGTAGTTAATCCCAATCCTACTGTTTCTGATAAGGATGGGAAGATAATTATGTGGGGAGTGTATGCTTCTGTAACTTTAATTTTCAGAATTTTGAATTGTCATGCTCATGTAGATAGTGATTCTGACTAATTGTGAAAGTATGAGGAGTATTTTGTCTGCAGTTTCTTTGTGAGGAGAATCTGCTTTAAATAATTTGCTTCTGTTGTACAAGTTGGTGTGTGTTTGGCTCATTTACTACTACTTCCAGGGCTATGGCCACCGCTACTGTTTTAAGGAAGCTTGCCTGGCTGCATTTTCAGGACCTCCTGATTATGTTCAAAATCAGATTTCAAATTCTTCTTTGGATAGAGATTTTGTTCTTGTTCTGCTGCAGAGGCGATCAGAAAGTGTGATGAAAGGGATCAGCTGATACAGGGAGTTTCTCAAGATTTTTCAGCCTTCCTTTTCGAAATGTTCTAAGGGATTCTGAAACCCTTTATCCAAAAAACAGTCTCAACAAAATGCAGGTAAACAGACATTTAAAAAGAAATGTCAAGGAGGTTCCAAAAAGAATTCTGATACCTCTCCAAACCAAGCACAATCCAAAAAATCAGAATGACTTTTTAAGAGACCTGCCATAACAGCCCAATTTCCCTTCTAGAAAGTCTGAATCTGTACTTTTCTCATTGGCAACTGACAGATTCAGACAAATAGGTTCTGAAGATTATTCATCAAGCTTACAGATTGTAGTGGGAGGAAATTCCTCCTTTACAAGGGGTAATTCCTCATCTGCCAGACCAGAGTCTTTTGTTTCCATCTGTCCATCACATACTGTGACAGTATGTGATCGAATCAGTTTCTCCGTCACAGCCGTGGAGAAGTTTTTATTCAGGGATGTTTTTAGTGCCAAAGGAAGAAAATGCTTGGAGAAGAGTTCTGGAGCTTTGTTTTCTAAACATGTTTATGGTAGTGTCCAAATTCAAAATGATGTCTCTTCATAACCTGTTACCTTTTTTCCCTCATTTAAGTTTCCTAGGAACACTAGATTTGAAATATGGTTATCATTACATCCTTAATCATCCAGACTTTGGAATTTCTTAAGGTTTTGTGTGCCTGGATCACATCATCAGTTCTCTCCCTTGCACTTTGGACTGTCTACTGCACCAAGAGTGTTCACAAAGTGTATAGCTCCAGTTACAGCTCATTAGAGTCTACAGGATATCCACATTTTTCTATATTTAGACAACTTGCTTATGTTTGCAGAGTCTTTTTCAAAGTGTCCGAAATCTCTCATTTGGCTGACAGATCTCTTACACAAGCTGGAATTCCAAGAGAACATTTGAAAGTCTTTTCCAACTCCTTTACACAGTATTGTGTTCTTGGAGTGCCAGCTAGATACCTCATTTCAAAAAGCTTTTCTTCCACAGGAAGAAAATAGATCTTTAGATCTGTTTCTAGGATGTTGGGTATATGGCATCTGTGATTCTTATGATATCCCTGACAAGTCTCCACATGAGAAAGGTACAGTGGTATCTGAAGGCTGTTGAGTCTCTGCACCAACATCCTTTGTCTTTTCAAATCACAGTACTTTAGATTGTCAGAAGAGAAATCACTAGTTGGAGACAACAAATATCTTTAAATCCACGTCTTCCCTTCTCCCTCCACTGTTTCAAAACAGTCCGTCACCACAGATGCCTCAGCCGTTGCTTGGGTAGCAGTATCAGGAGTGATGAAGGTGTAAATTGTGTAGGACATCAAGGACAGGTACATGCACATAAATACAAAAGAGATGCTTGCACTGATCAAGGCATTAAAAGTTCTGAGTCATCTTTGATCTTCAGGACCTCTTCAAGTTATTGTAGACAATGCCACAGTCAAGTGGCACATCAAGAAGCAAGGGAGAACCAAGTTTTTCCCCCTTTGCAGACTAGGCATGTTAGGTTGGGATATAGCTTCACAGCACACACTCCTTCTACAGGCATCCTGCAGCATTTTGTTAGAGCAAAATTGGTTGGCAGACAAGCTGAGCAGGACAAGGACAGACCCTGGCTAAGGAAAACTAGATCATGGGGTTTTACAGAAGGTATATTTTATGGTGAGTCAACACTATTTTGTTTTCCACCGAGGCAGGGTTTCTTTGAGAACTAATATCTGAGTTTACCTTTAATTCAAACTATCCATCTCCCCGTTTTCTTTCCTGAAACTTGGAATAAGGGAGAAAGGATACACCCATACCTTGGATGCCCACATACAACTTTGCTACTCTCTTGACAGAACTAAATATTTCAGATCTTTGGATCATTGGTTCATTTTTGTAAAGTTAAGAAGAAGGGAGCAGCCTTTGTCAAAACAAACTTATTTCCAAATAGTTGTATTAAGCTATTACCTTCTGTTAGATTCACCACAACAAATCTATACCAGACAGGGTCAGGGCCTACTCTATGGGACCTTAGCTTGCAACTTGGTCCTATGTACACACTTTTACAAAGTACTATGAGTGATTCCTTCTCTGGGTCTAGATTAGGTTTTACTTTGACCATTCACTAGGGGCTCCTGGATTCTTTTCCTTCCATTTCCCAGATTTAGTAAGCTAGGCTAATCTACCCATATAGTTAAGGCTACTGCAGTACTGATTAATATGATGAACATAGTGGAATTCTGTAAGTATACTTGCGTAACAGTTGATGGGCGGCCACGGTGGTGCAGCGGCTAGCGTTGCCGCCTCACAACTAGAGGTTCTCTGGTTAGATCCTCGGCTGGGGTGCCTTCTGTGTGAAGTCTACATGTCCTCCCTGTGGTCGCATGGGTTTCCTCCAGGTGCTCTGGTTTCCTCCCACATCCCAAAGACATGCAGTAGGTGGATTGGACACTCTAAATTGGCCCTAAGTGTGAGTGTGCGTGTGTGTACCTTCTGTGGAAGGTTGGGCACCAGGCTGGCAACTCGACACTGTAAAACTCCACTGCCACTCATGAGCGGACAGAAGATCCACTGTGGTGACCTCTAACCGGGAAAAGCTGAAAGAAGAAGACTTGCGTAACAGTTGATGTGTAAGTGATCACTGCTGCAGAACTCACTCTCCCCCTCCACCCCTTTTGTTTTCTGGTGTGGACATTTAATTTTTTGCTATTCCTAGCATTGTCCTTTCAGGGCTCAGCCTGATTCCCTCTGTTGGCATGAAAGCCCTGTCTTATAGAAGTATAGGCTTCGTGTGTACTATCTTTTTGTTTGTCTGCTCTCCTCCATTTTTCCCAAGACGACATCATCTTCTTTCGGCTGTTCCCATTAGGGGTTGCCACAGCGGATCATCTGTTTCCATTTCTTCCTGTCCCCTGCATTTTGCTCTGTCACACCAGCCAACTGCATGTCCTCTCTCACCACATCCGTAAACCTTATCTTAGGGCTTCCTCTTTTCCTTTTACCTGGTAGCTTCATCCTTAACATCTTTTTCCCAATATACTCAGCATTCCTCCTCAGCACATGTCCAAACCAACATAATCTTGCCTCTTTGGCTTTGTCTACAAAACTTCCAACCTGGGCTGACCCTCTAATATACTTATTCCTAATCCTGTCCACCCTCGTCACACCCAGTGCAAATTTTAACATCTTTAACTCTGCACATCCAGCTATAACTCCTGCCTTTTTGTCAATGCCACTGTCTCCAACCTATATAACATAGCTGGTCTCACTACCCTCTTGTAGAAATTTCCTTTCACTCTTACTGGTACTAGTCTGTCACAAATCACTCCTGACACTCTTTTCCACTCACTCCATCCTGCCTGTACTCTGTTCTTCTCCTCTGTTCCACACTCACCATTACTCTGAACTATTGATCCCAAGTATTTAAACTCATCCACCTTCGCCACCTCTACTCCTTGCATCCTCACCATTCCTCTATCCTGCCTGTCATTCACACACATATATTCTGTCTTAGTCCTGCTGACCTTCATTCCTCTTCTCTCTAGAGAATATCTCCCTCTCCAGGGTCGTCTCCACCTGTTCCCTACTCTCACTACAGATCACAATATCATCTGCAAACATCATAGTCCAGGGGGACTCCTGTCTGATCTCATCTGTCAACCTGTCCATCGCCATTGCAAATAAGAAAGACATGGGAAATTCATTTCCTGACTTTTGCCTGACGTCATTTGATTGACAGCTTGTAAGGCCCCTTTTAGGATTTTAGTACATGCACACTGAGTGGATGCATGCATCTTGTTTTGACACAGACTAACTTTGTGCCTCTTTGTTACTCGGTGATCCCATGAGTATGGGAGAAGGAGACTCAGAAATATTTTAAAATTTAGTGATTTTTTTTTCTTTTATTTAGCTCCTGTCTTTCTGTGATTTGAACTAGTTGTTATGCAAATTGTTTTCTTGGTTTTACCATTGCTAGTTGCTTTTGAAGTCATACTGCTTTTAAATGTTGAATTACCAAGTTAGCTGTTAACTTCACTGTTGCACAGCTTTGCTAAAGCTTAACTACACAGCTGATTATAAGTAATTTATAACACATTTTTCTTTGTTTAGCTGGATTTTTGTAACTGTCACATTTTCATCTGGTTTACATTTTACAACCTTTTATTATCATTTGTTTTTAAAAGAAAATGATTAAAGTTGGAATTACCAAGTGTAAGATAACTTTATTGCTACTGAGTTTTGTTAAAGTTCAGCTGTTCCATAAATTATACGTTGTTTTATTTTTTGTGTATTTTCCTGAAAATAACTTAATACTGTGAAGTGAAAATATGGAAATTATCTGTACTGGAAAATATTGATACACTGAAAATGTATGCTTTGGAAGATTTGATTACTTGTAAATTCCTTGTTTAGTGAAAAATATGTTTCTGCATTAAAACTGAGTAGGGACAATATAATCCCATCTACACTAACTGCACTAAACTGGAAGAGTTGAGTAATATAATACAAGGGAAGATGTTAGGAGATGGTGTTTTTATGTGCACTTTGAGTATCATCATGTTCGGATTCACAGAATTGTTGAAGAATGAATTCACTGCGTAGCATAGTCGTGAATGTTGCAATAGATATCGGGATTAGTATAGATCAGAGTGTAAAGTGTGCGTGTTATATCTTTAAGAAGCATGCGAGGCTGTGAGTGCACGTATAAATTCCAGACACGTGCAATCCCTAGTGCCATTTTGTAGAAGCAGCCAGAGAGTGAGCATGGATGATCACAGTTGTTAGTTTGTATATAAGTTACTTAAGTTATAATCAGTAAGTCTCTATAGTGATGTTTGTATAAAATAAAGCTGCTTGAACAGAACTCACGAAGACTCATTTATTTGTGTCCTAACACGAACGCGACATGGTGTCAGAACTGGGATGGAAAACTGAAGAATATTCAGAGCCATGAGATGCAAAGACAACAGTGAAGGTAAAACCAAGAGAAGAGTACAAACATAACTAGAAAGAATCAAAGGTAATGAGAAATAACAAATTATTTACTCAATGCGAAAGATGAAAAAAGGGGCATTACAAGGCCACAAACTGCATTATCAGGCAAGTGGAAATTACAAAAAAGTTTTAAGAACATGTTTAAGATAAAATTAGTTGATGAAACAATTAACAGTAGAGCAAATAAGTGTTTTTAAAGCAACGTTGGGCATGTTTAGAGTAAAACGAGAACAAGAAAAGTACAATGGGCATGAAAAGGGCTTAAAAAAGCAAAATGGATGTAATAAGATAAGAAAAGGGCACATTAAGCAAAAAAATAAAGCAAGGTGACTGCATGTGTTTTGGGCAAAGTGCTGTGTTTCAGCATAACTACGACTTCGTATTGTATCAAGGGCATAATTAAAGTTATTTGAAGTATTTCAGAATGTGTAAAAGTGCTTACAGTGTAGTTTGTGCTTATTACTGTGCATGTATTTTGAAGTTCATTGTGTGCAAAGTGCAACTATTTTGTGCAATCCAGTGAAAGTATAACTATTTCGAGAAAAGTTCTTGTGCTGGGTGCGTCTTTTCACAGAGTGCTACCATTGCAGAGTGCTTCTTGTACTGTAAAGAGTTGTCTAGCAAGGTACCGCCATTCTGTAGACATTTCTGTGAGCTGTATGCAGTCATTCGCAAAGTACAATTACTTCAAAATTTATTGAGTTTTGGGCAACATATGTTCGATTTATTCCCATGGTGCAGTTGTTTGATATGTTTCTTACATTCATAAGAGGTTTTCTTGCAAAAGACTACATTACAAGAGTATTACAGTGCTTGTGAATTACTCAGCCGCATCGTAAAGTTCTTAAATGTTTCTTAAAGCGATGACTTTACCAAGTGATGGTGCATGACTTTAGCATTTCTGCCTTTACCAATACAATTCTGAAAGTAATAACAAGTGATGGTGTATTTAACAATTCTGCTTTTATCGATAAAATTACAAAAGCATCCAAAAGCCCAAAAAGTTTATTTTGCAAAGTTCAGCAAAGCATCGAAAAGCGCAAGAGGTTTATTTCGCAAAGTTCAGTTATTCGAAAGTACTGTGAGTTAATTTATTCACATAATTCCAATAAACCCAACGAAAGTATAAGTTCAGAGCACGAAGGCATTGGACAAGTACTGTTTATGCCAGAAACTTATGAATATGTGAATGTGTATTTATTCATGCTTAATCGAAAAACCATTCACTGGTATGTGTTATTATGGCAGGCAGATTTTGAAAACCCCTCCCAATTATGTTTGATCAGAATATTGCAGTGAACTGGAGAATATTTGAGCAAGCATACATTTTCATACAAGCAGCTTATGTAGACAGAGATGCACACACCAGGGCATTCATTTTGCTAAATTTAGCAGGGTCTTAGGCCATAGAAAGAGAGCGTTCATTTGTGTATGCACCAGCAGTGTATGAAGGAGAAGGTGCGGACCGCCATATTGTTGTGCAAGCTGAGTCAAGGGAAGACCCCGAGTGTTTGAAGCACAAGTTTATAGAAATGTGCAACACCTAGTGAAATATTACATTAGAGAGGCATTTGTATTATACAAGAGATCGGAAACCAGGAGAAACATTTGCAACTTGTATCACTGACTTGAGAAACAGCTAAAACATGTGGATTTGGTGATCTAAAAGAAGAGCTGATAAAGGACAGGCTTGTATGCGGTATTAATAGTGCTGATGTGCGAAAGATTTTACTTTGTGACAGTGATTTAATGTTAAATAAAGCAATAGAGATTTGTCAGATCCATGAGGTGACAGAAAAACATACAAGTATGCTTGCAAGTGACAAGAGCATGGTTTCAATTGGCTCCAGAGCAAACATAGATAGTATGCAACACATGGCAGCTACAGGATTTCCAAAGAAGCCACAAGGTTTTCTAGAACATTCCAGGAAAAGTGCAAACTCCACCACCAGCTCAGTGCAATGCAAACATGAATCAGCAACGCCCAAATCTAGGTTTATTAACTGTTGCAATTGTGGTGTGAATCATGAGTCTAAAAGAGAAATGCTTAGCATTTGGTCAGCAATGTCACAAGTGTAAAAAAATGGAACCATTTCCAAAAGTTTTGCAAATCAAGTAAGCCTCACACAGTTGTAAAGAAAGGTCGCACAAAGAAGCAAGTTGATCAAGTAGAGCCAAAACAGTCAGCTTTCTATGTAGATGGTGCATCAGGGCTTAGAGAAAGAGCTGATGCAGTAAACTTACTGACAAGAAGTGAAGTGTTTTGTACAGTCTGGATCAATGAAAAATCCACAGACCTCAAAGTAGACACTGGGTCGAAGTGTAATGTTATATCAGCAGACACATTTGCAAGAGTGAGAACTAGCAAACAACTCAGTGTAACCAGCAGATGGAGTTGAAGAAATTCAAACCGAAAGTTCAGTGATGCTTTCATGTTATCTGGCTGAGAACTGTTACAACTTGTTGTTCTACGTATTCCAATGACAAATGCAATCTTTATTGGGTCTCAAAGATAGTTTAGAACAGATCTGCTTTCTTGCTAAAGAAGTTCATCATGTGAGTGCAGTTCTGAGTTCCAGTTTCTCCGAAGCCATTTTCTCACAGTATGCTGATGTTTTCGATGACAAATTGGGCAAACCTCCAGTTGTGTATTATATGAATTTAGACCTAGAGGTCACTCCAGTAGTCAGACCAGCAAGAAGAGTTTCCAATAGCTATGCAAGATGAAATTAAAGCCCAGTTGGATAAAATGGTGCAGCAAGGTGTGATTTGTCCAGTCACAGAAACAACTGAATTGGTGTCGTCCATGGTAGCCGCTCACAAAAAAGGCTCAAATGAAATCAGAATATGTATTGATCCAAGAGATTT
This sequence comes from Protopterus annectens, assembly GCF_019279795.1. Lineage (NCBI taxonomy): Eukaryota > Metazoa > Chordata > Ceratodontiformes > Protopteridae > Protopterus > Protopterus annectens. The sequence continues at coordinate 1,602,527,588 of NC_056733.1, forward strand.
GAACAAAGGATTAAAGAGACCATATCATCCAATGTGCACAGTTGAAGTTGCAGCTGTAATACCGAATGCCACTGTTTTGGATGCAGAAAGTTCATTTTGGCAAGTATTGTTTGATCGCAAATCCTAATTTTTAACTGATTTTGGTACTCTGTTTGGCAGATACAGATTTCTAAGGATGCCATTTGGAGTAAATTCTGTGAGTGAAGTTTTTCAGCGTGCAGTGGAGCAAATTTTTCAGGTTATCCTTATGCCATAATAGTAGATGATCTATTGGTTGGAGGCAATGGTGAAGGAGAGCATGACAGAAACCTCAAGAAAGTTCTAGACAGAGCACGAGGTGAATTTTAAGCTCAATCCCCTGAAGTGCAAATTCAGACTTCCAAAAGTTATGCAAGTAGGTCATTTGTTTACAAGTAAAGGCTTGACACCTGACCTGACGAAGCAAGCAGATATTCTAAAGATGTCATCGCCAGACAATGTACAAGGTTTACAGCTTTTTCTGGGCATGGTCAACTATTTAGGCAAATTTATACCAGATTTCAATAAGTTAGAAACACATTTAAGCTACCATAAATGTTGCATGGTCATAGTTAGAACATCATCAGAAGGCATTTGAAGATCTTAAGCAGAAAATTGCCACCCCACCTATGTTATGATACTGTGATGTGAACAGACCAGTTATTCTTTCCTATGATGCTTCAAAATTTGGCCTAGGCACAGTTATACTTGAGGCCAGACCAGCAGCCTATGCATGTAGAACACTAACTCAAACTGAGATGCAGTATGCTGAAATTGAGAAAGAGCTTTTGGCTGTAGTATTTTCATGTTCCAAGTTACATGATTATATTTTTGGTCAAGGTATTCAGATTGAAATTGATCATCAACCTCTAGTTACTATTTTAAAGAAGCCTATGCATTCTGCTGCAGCAAGATTACAAAGAATGATGCTCAAACTGCAAAAGTACAATTTCAAAATGGTCTACACTAAAGGAAAGTTGCTCTATCTGGCTGATACCTTATCCAGATCGACCAGAAGTACAACAGAACAGCTTGATGCAGAGACTTCTGACTTTGATGTGATGTCAGTGCGTAATTTTTCCGCCATTAGACTTGATGAGTTAAGAGAGCACACTCTGATTGATCGTTTCACAGAAGCTCACTCACTACATTAATGTTGGATGGCTGTCAAAGCAATCTAGTGTATCACCTGAGGTACAAGCGTATTTTCCTTACAGAGATGAATTGTTGAGGGAAGACAGCTTTATTTTCAAAGGTCCTAAAATTGTTGTTCCTGCTTCCTTACAACAAGAATATATTCAGATTTTGCATCGTGGTCACCCAGGTTCCACATCCACTAAGAGCAGAGCAAGAGAATTAGTATTTTGACCTTCATTGTCCAAAGACATTGATAGAGTTCTTTCTTCTTCTTCAGTATGCAATAGTACTAGACCGCATTTGCAAAAAGAACCACTTTAGCTAAGTCCAGTTCCTCAACTACCTTGGTCTACTGTAGCAACTGATATCTTTGAATGGAACCATCAACGCTACTTGGTTTTGGTAGACTCTTATTCGAACTTTCTTGAGATCTACTACCAAACTTAACCTCAACCACTGTTATTACTAAGTTGAAATGTCATTTCTCAGTTCATGGTAGTCCACAAACTTTTTTCTGACAATGTTACTCAATTCACTAGCCAGTTGTTTCAGAAATTTGCAAAAGAATGGGACTTTGTACATGTCACTAGTAGTTCTGAATATCCTCAGTCCAATGATCTAGCTGAACATGCAGTACAGAGTGCAAAGCAGTTACTTGAAAAGTTAATGCATGACAATACTGATGTATTCTTAAATTTGCTTAATCTCAGAAATATACCCCATGATGATATTCTTGGTTTACCTGCTCAAGGACAACTTTCCAGGCAAACTAGAACTACGCTACCTATTTCCTCATGTTTGTTGCAGCCTTAACCTAAGAACAATAAAACCATCAAGGATCAATTGTTTAAGAAGTGTAATATTCAGAAATCTAGTTACGACAGATCGAGCAAATTACTTCGTCTGTTGAGGGAAGGAAAGACTGTACGAATCCATATGACAAAAGGTTTTGATCGAATAGGACAGATTAAAGGCATCCGTGCTGAGCGAAGATCCTATTTGGTAGATTCCGAGTGTGTGGAATATAGGAGGAATCGCAGACATAGTCTTCCTGTAACAAAATCATCAGTTTTGTATCCTGAAGTTGTTCAGTCTAGGGAAACGAGAGAGACATAGAGAACTGAATAACAAAACAAATCAAGATGAGACCATTTGGGGAAGCAAAAACTTTCCAGTTGCTAAATCTTGAATTAGCAAATCCTTTCTGGATAATACTATAGAAAATTTAACTAGGGATTCAACTGAGGTGCTAGTATTAACAGACTCAATGTTTAAACCATCCCAAAGGAAATTGAATGGGATGGGTAAACATAGGGTCACAGTGTCTTACTTATTAGGTCTCAAAATAATGGAAATTCATAGGCTGCTAAATAAATTTCTGAAAGGGGCTTGTAGCTGTAGACATTTCCTTCAAGTATACTCCTCTCAACTATGCAAAAAATTCTTTATTGGAAGTAGTGGAAACAATAATGATTATTTTTGCATAAAGGCTTTCCAGTTGCATACCTGGTTAAGACAGCTTTATTATAGCAATTTGTAAGAGAGCTTGATTAATTATGAAAAAATAAAGGGTTTGATATCAGAGATAGATTGGCAGGAAAATACTGTTGTTGGCTGTGACTCCGGTTCTAACAGATAATTCAGTGAATTAATTATTTGGAGAACACTGATTCAGTGGTTAAATTTGGTACTACTGAAAGGAGACTTCCCTATTGGAATCATAAACTTGTTAAGTTGTATAAAAAGTATATATATATATATATATATATATATATATATATATATATATATATATATTCAGCAGTTTAAAAACAATCAACAGTAAAATCCAACCTTTAATAAGGTCTGTAAACTTTTTAAAACAACTTGGGTTATCAGAATGATGTAATTTGAAATAAATTAACAAGTAGCACACAGAAGACTGAATGCTGTAATTAAATCAAAAGGTGATTCAACAAAGTATCAGTTTAAGGGTGTGCACACCTATGCAACCAGCTTATTGTACATTTTCTATATTTTATATTTTATGGTTTATTGTGGTCTCATTTTTTTATATCACAAAAACCTGGCATTTTAATAGGGGTGTGTAAACGTTTTATATCCACTCTGTTATCCACTAGGTTGAGAAATGTTCATGCTGAGTATGCCATTCTGCTGTCTGTCAGAATCTTTCTGTTTAATCACCACCTTACCCCTTCCTGAAGAAGGGAAATAGTTGCAAAATTCTTAAGAAAAATCTGTTATATGGGGAATGTTCCACTGATCGTTTATTTGTTTACTTTTTATATATCCCCACTCCACAGAACCTTAAGTTCTTCCTTCACTTCTCCCCTCACTCATCTCTGTATCCCACAGATGTTCCTTTCTGCGTACTAAAAATGTAACCCTTCAACAGGTAGGCCATTTGATTCCTTGAGGAGCTGATTTCTACAGTAACTCTCTACTGGGCCTGGGGAGTGATGGTTCAGTGGAGAGCAGCAAGGGTGAACCCTGGGAGCAGTCATTCTTGCAGTAGCTGATTTTTTACTCTTGCTTTGGGAGTGACTAGTGCAGTGATATGACTGCTGGTTTGTGTTAACCTGAGGTAACCAGCAAGGCTTCTGGTCTCCAGCTGAAGTCACACAGGTGTGGACTTTCCCCACACCTTCCCCCAGGATAGAAGTTGTTGATCATGTCCTTCCCTCTCCTAGTCATCCCTACCAGCACCCCTTCACTGTCAGGCAAGTGTCTTACTACTACAGAGTCAGTTATTGGACAGTGGGCAAATTCTGCATTCGTTAATCACAGCTATATGAATTCAAGTTATAAAGCAAGATGTACTTGATGTACATTTGTCCTTTCACCCCTTCCAAGGATTTATTCTTCCAGTGTTGACATTCTTCTTGTGTCGTCTTGGCCAGTTTAAAAATGAAGCTTTGTATAGTGTATTAAAACAACTGCTTCCCATCAGGTATAACAAACTAATTTAGTACAGCAGGAGAAAGGTGGTTTCCAACTTAAAAGTCGTTTGTGACAGCAACTTAAAGTACTATGATTATACCTTTTGTCCTCCTAATTATTTTATTACTGAGTTGGGTTGTAGTGCACTTAGTTATGAATAGGCAGTTTGTATTGTTTGCAGTGCCACAATTTACATTTGATTTTTAACACCGCAGTTTGATGCTAAACACATTGTCACATGACTTCTGAGCTGAGAATTTCTAAAGTAAAATATTGTTACCTACACATCCAGGTGGTTGATTATTCAGTAACTTTGACAGACTCTGTGAGTGTATCCTTAAAGCTGGCCTAGCCAGAAGAATGCAGTCAAGAGTACTATCATTGGAGGTTGAGCAGGCACAGAGGGCATAGTGGTAACAAGAAGAGCTTTCAAATTTTGCACTACTGATATGTTTAGAAATGAAATCCCTATCTTTCTTACTAGCCCAGTACATAGGTGAGCTTCCTAGTTTAAACACATTGTGTTTCCAAGTCGAGCTGTTGATATCATCCATGTATTAAAGAATGTTAAAAAAAAATGATGTGTGAGCCAGGAAGGTAATCTGAAAATATCCCAGAGAGTTGGCTGCAAAGATTGGTGCCCAGCCATTTGTGCTAGAGTCTACAATACTGTCTCAGTGCTGCAGTCTCTCTAAATGAAATTGGAGGTGGGAGGATAGAGATTAGGATGATACAAATATCAGTGACTGGTTGACTTTTTGTGGTTTTGACTGGTATCTTGCTTTTTACCTAGCCTCAATGCTTTACGTAAGTAAGCATCACATACACCTACTGAAAAGAAACGGAAATGAAAAGAGTTTAAAGGGATGTAATGAAAGCAAAACAAAACACTGAAATAAGGGCATGTTATCTGGTGTTTCACCAAGGCAGAATTGATGTGTGTCAGCAATGAATCACTTCTTACTCGTATACATGGAGAAAGTCAATGACATTTACACCTGGAGAAACAAAAATACTAGTTCACTGTTTGTATCCTGTAACCACCATCACTAACAATAGAATGTAAACTCCTCAAAAAGATTTCTGCATACTTACCCAACTGAGAGCCCTTACATGACTGGATGGCATATAGCACCGCTCTCCTTCCTTTTCCTTAGAAGATCTAGTTTGAATGATTTGAGTATATGTCTTCAGCTTAACATTTACCCATGTGTTAATTGTGACTTATTTGGCAGTTGATAGTAGAGTCTGTGTGTGTGTGTGTGTGTGTGTGTGTGTGTGTGTGCGTGCGTGCGTGCGTGCGTGCGTGTGTGTGTGTGTTTTAACCAGTCAATGACAAACTCAGTGCCACTGATAAACTTCCACCTTCCCTACCTTAGCACACGCAGACAGCCAATTTCTTGGGAAAGTCATTATCCACTGTCAAGTGGTCTAAGATATACTTTCATATCTGTTTTTAACCTTGCATTTCAGATCCTTGTTTTGGATGGAGACCTACTACGTAAGGAACCAGCACTTGTGATGGAAAAAGTTCAGAAATTTCTTGGTGTGAGAAATGTAATCAACTACCAAAAGATACTGGCGTAAGTGTTATGTTTATTTTAATGAAAATGCATATTTTCTTTAAAACGTTTCTTTGGCAGTAGAGACAAATATAGTGCAGTTACCTGCAGCTCTAAATAGTTATTGACTGTAGACAATAGCTGACAATTAATCTGTTTGTAACATATTGCGTATTGGCTGTATTCCATTGAGTATAATATTGACAAAACTACAAGGAGCTGCTTGTCATTTGGTATTGTTCCCTTCCAGAAAGCCATCTGAATTTGTATCTCACGGAGGCTAGATGCTGCTCAACTGTATCTGCGTTGTTTATGGACTACCCTTGTATCATAGGTTCATAGGTTGATACTAGGCTATCTGCCCTAGGGTATTTATAAGAGTAGCCAGAGTGTGTTTGGCTTTCGCCACCCTTTTAAATTAGTTGACTGTGCCTCTGTATAGTAGGTCACAGAAGATAGCCCTTTTGAGGTTAGTTTACTGTGCCTCTGTCTGGTAGGGACACAGAAGAGATCCCAGGGGTAAACCTACGATCTCCCATCCACTCGTCAAGATTTCTCATGAAGAGGGTCATTGAGGGACTCTGCCTAACATGGATTGGGATTTTGTTCCAGAGGGAGGGGAGCCTCTGGGATATGAATCTGTCCCTCCAGCATGTCCTATTTATTTCTGTGCTGAGGTTTAAGTCCCTGGAGCGTGTAGCTCTAAGGGATTTGGATTTCCTGAGGTGGAGCATGTCCATTAATTCTGGGTTGGACATGGCTTTATACGTCAGGCACAGATCGCATCTGAGTAGGCAGTAAGCAGCTGAGTAGAGCTGGAGTTTTAGACTAACTGCGTAGGGCATCTGTTTGAGTCCCTTGATCCTCTTGGTGAGGTACTTTTGGGGTCTTTCCAGTTGCTGCAGGTGTCGGGTAAGGTACATCCCAAATGGGGCATTGTATTCAATTATGGGCCTGATGAGTAGAGGGGCACAATGACCTCTCTTGATCTAGATGTGAACCCTTTCGTGATAAGGTGGGCTATATAGAAGGTCTTTCTAACCACTTTGGCAACGTGATTGTCAAAGGAGAGATTGCTGTCTACTTGGGTCCCCAAATCCCTAATTACTTCTTCCGTACTTAATGGATTACCACCTATGTGGTAATTTGTGGGCACTTTGTTTTTCCCAAAGGGGATGACTATGCACTTTTTGGCATTTAGCTTTAGGCCATGGCTCTGGCACCAGTTATCCGTCTCTATGAGACCCTTTTGGAGGATGCTTGTGTCAGTCGGCGAGTCGATTATGGCACCCAGTTTGCAGTCATCTGTGAACTTGGTCAGCCATAGTCCTCCCATGTTAGCCTGTACCTCAGAGAAATATGTACCGAACAAGAGAGGTCCCAGGACTGAGCCTTGTGGGATGCCACTTGTAACTGGTTTAGAGTCTGACATGGCACCTGCAATTCTGACCATGTGGGTTCTATCCCTGAGCCAGTTTGCAACCCATCTTGTGACATAGGGGTTGATATTTAAGCTGGTGAGCTTATTTATGATGCCCGAGTGGGGTATTGTGTCGATGGCTTTTGCAAGGTCCAGGTAGGCTGTGTGGACTACCTTCCCTTCATCTATGGCCTTGGTGACTGTTTCAAAGACGTTGACCAGGTTCAAGAGGCAAGATCTGCCCTTAACAAAGCCGAATTGTGTAGGATCCAGTGTTTGGATGTTCCCAATGTCTTTGTTTTTGAGTTTCACGATGATACGCTCCATAGCTTTGCAGACCAGGCTAGTCAGGCTTATAGGGCGATAGTTTCTGGGGTCCGTTGTGGCACCACCTTTGTGGAGTGGGACCACTCTTGCTGTACGCCATTCCTTGGGTACATATCCTGTAGTAAGGCTGAGATTGAACAGTGACTTTATGTGAGGGTTCAGTTCTTCTTGGAGATCGTGTAAGACGCAGCTCGGGACACTGTCTGGTCCCACTGATGCTGTGTTTTTGCTTTGGAGAGGGCGGCTCTCACCTGTGCATCTGTGATGTCAGGGAGGCTACACTCTGTTGGGATAGACATTTGATCTTTTGGGGGGGGGGGGAGAAGTTTGCACTGAACTTGTCTGCCAGGATGTTGGCAATATCTGTGGGTTCAGTGTATTTTTTGTCATTTTGAACTAACTCAGAGCATATCTGGGAGTTGCCACCCAGGTTCTTGACATAACT
>NC_056733.1:1602540436-1602590436 GCF_019279795.1 Protopterus annectens
AAATGACATAGAAAGACTTCCAGATGTTGGGTACAGTGGTTTCTTTTATAGAGCTATTAATAAGTATTGAGACTGGATAGGCAATAGTGTTAGCTGCTAGTTTGAGACAGTGGGGGGGGGGGGCTAGATTTTCAGCAGAGGAAGAGCAGGGTTCAAGTTTTAGGAGGAGAGATTTTATGTATCAGATTGCGATAGGGTTGAGAGTGAAACAAAGTTCATTATTTGTGGTTTGCAGTAGTGTTTTTAAGGGGGGTTGCATTTGTTACTTTGCTAATTGTATCAGTAAAAAACTGGTTAAGAAAAGAGGCAGTGTCTTGGTCTGCAAGGTTAGGGTAAGGGCTGGGAGTTTGTGGTTTACCAGGTTGAAGGATTGAGTTGATATTTCTCCAGAAGTTTTTGGGGTTGGATTGATGTGTGGATTCTGCCTTGAAGTAGAATGCTTTCTTAACATTTAGTATTTGTTTTTTTTTTTTTTTGGTGCAATTTCTTATTTAAATAATTGGTGGTGAGTGGGGGATTTGATTGAAGCTGCTTGCTTGATCACCATTTGTTCTTTAGAAGGGCACTGGGTACTATAGAGATTATATATAATGAAATTGCTGAGCTAAACAATCAAGACAGGCACTGTGGATTTGGTCAGTTGCATGGTGGAAAGAACCATTTTCCAAAGATGTGTAAAATGAAAAACAAGTGAGTTAAGAACAATTTGCATATTGAAGAGAAACATGAAAATAAATTGACACTGAAAAGAAAAAAGTTGGTGCAGCGAACTCTGACAGTGCATCTGAGACAAGTACAAGTCAGACTGTTGGCAAGGAATGCTGAGAACTAGTCTGTCAAATTCTGAATTTAAACTTGGCTCAAATACTATAATAGTTCATCTTAAAATACTTTGTATTTGTTGACCAGGAAAGTCCAACTGGGATAATTACCCTTTTTCAGCAGAGACATGGAGAAAAAACGTCCAATATTCATGCATGTAGACAGTATACATTATATTTTACTTATTTATTGACATTTGATTACCAGGAAAGTCCAGCTGGGTTGAAGCCCATTTTCAGAGGAGGCCTGCAGAGAAAAGCTCCAAATTATTACAAAACATTTTAAGAGCTATAATTGTACAATCTTCAAAAACAAAAACTCGCCTGCAGTTCAAATAATTATAACAAATTAGTGATAATTAAAAACATTGGTTAAGAATTGATGCAAGTTATATGACAATCATTTAATCTTTATAGACATTTTAGACAGTTTGGTAAGTTAGTCTAACACACACAGTAATTACATTATTAAATGAGGGGAAAACAGGCTTATAGTATATTTTGAGAGAGAGCCAGGGAAGAGAATTTGATAGGAGTAAGGAAGTAAAGTGAAGAAGGGAGAGTAAGGAGGTATAAGAAATGGAAAGGTACTTGTTCACATTTAGGGATATAATGTATCCTGGTTTTGAACAAGAACATAGCCAAATTTTAGCTAGGAAGTCTGTCAGAGTGGTTTTAAAAAATGGAAGGAAGGGTATTGACCTGATGGGTACAGGTGAGGAGTTCCAGGCCTTAACAGCCTTATACGAGTACAGACAATGCCCAGCAGATTTGATAGGTTTGTAAACAGGAATTTTGGTCATGTGGATTGCAGTCACCAACTGGGAACATAGTTGTATAGAATGCTTTTTAGTGTTGAACAGGCAGATGGATGCTGAATAAATTTTATAGGTGATCAGAAGCTGTGTATATCTTAGTTGACGAGGCAATGCTAACCAGTTTAGACTTTTTAGTGCTGTACAGTAGTGGATTCTGAAAGGGGAATTGGCTGCAAATTTAGCAACTTTGTTATAATATTGTTCGTTTTAATTTTTGTGAAGCCTGGAGGTTAGTAAGAATGTGAGCGTCATAAAGAAGTGTGGGGAGAAGTTATGTAGTGGCAAGTGTAGTTTTAGTTGCATCGATAAGAACGTTTATTGGTTGTGTAGAGCATCCCTAGTTTTTGATTTTTTCTTATGCAGTTTTGTATATGCTAGTCAAACGTAAGCTTATCATCCACTATCACCCCTAATAATTTGCTATTAGAAGTGATGTTAGTGGTTGTATTATTGAGAGAGAGGACTTTCAATTTTGTTTATCCATTAGAGAGGGGTTTGGGGAAAATAGTAGTAGTTTGGTCTTTTTTTGGTTGAGCATGAGTTGAGTTATGAAGCTATGTTTCAGTGGCTGTTAAAGCTTCCCAAGTATGTTTTTTGAGGTGTACCATGTTGTTAGACGTGCAAATGAGAGTGGAATCATCTGCATATTTTATTAGGGTGACCTGTTGTGGGATCTATAGAGGGTGTTGGTGAAAATGTTAGAGGAGAGAACCAAAGATAGAGCCTTATGGTACACCGGTGGTGATTGGGAAGTAATGAGAGAGTGTGGACTGCCATTTTACTGACTGATACTTATTGGACAGGTCACTTTTTAAACACAGAAGGGCGAGCTGATAGAGTCCTAATGAGGACATTTGAAGTAGAAGTTTGCTGTGACAAACTATATCAAAGGTTTTAGACAAGTGTAGTAATAAGGAAAATATTAATTTGCCATTATCACTAGCTTTGTTGACATTATCTTAAAGTACTGGCAAAAGGGTTCACCTTTGTACCAGTAAGGAGACCTATATTTACTGACTTGGTGCTCCATTTAAAACTTTTGCAATATATTCTACATGATGTACCTAATTATGAAGCAGGCAGTACTTAAAATAAATACCGTAAATCAACCTTTGTTGTGTAAGTTAACTGTTTTTTCAAACTTATGTGAAAATTATTTTTGTTCATAGGTTGGTACTAGTCTATCTGCCCTAGCGCCTATACAAGCCTAGCCATAACAATTCCCTGGCTATTTCTTCCCACAGTGTTTACTTCCTTGGACCCCCTCTCTAGTAGGTTGTGGCTTATTAATTAAGGAACCCAAGAATAGATTTATAATCTGGTTGCAATTACAGCAAAGTTAGTAAAGATTTGTTAGGAGGCGTTTCAGAAAGGTTGACAATGTATTATTGGATCTGTTAAATCAGGAGTACATTGAGTATGTGTTGTATGAATTTGTATATGTTGAACAACCTGAAACGGGGAACATTTTCAATATCCCTAAAATCCGCAAAGATATCAGTAAGGCACAATGTAGACTGATTGTGTCTGCCCCACAGAGTAAAACAGCCACTGTTGCTCACTGTTTAGACTGTATGTTAAGTCCAGTTGCTTAGAGTACCAAGTTTGATTTAAATGATTTTTGGTTATTTTCAGATTTATTGAAAAGTTTCAAAGAAAGGAAAAAGTTTTAGTAACTGCTGATATTGTATCACTCTGTACCTCTTTTGATCAGAATATTGGAGTAGAGTTTGTTAGGAATTTTTAAGCCAATTTACTGATTTTAACAATGTTAAAATGAATACTATTAGTCTATTATTAGATATTGTTTTGGCTAACATTTTTTTATTTGAAGGTAGTCAAACTAACACTTTTTGTATTTATGAAGTTTTATGGAGATATGTAGATGATTTTTTTGTGGGGGAGCAGATGGTGATGAATTTGAATCTTGTTTAATAGACATCAACATATTAACTGGTTATCTGTTGTACTTGGTGATCAAGGGGACAGTGTTAGTTTTCTGGATGTCATTGTAAAAATGAATGTAGAACAAAATTGCATTAAGAGCAATGTACAGAGGCAAAGACTTTCACTAATAATTACATTTTGGAAGCCAACATCCTAATGTTATGAAGTGGAATATTTTTAGAGGACAGGTCATCAAATTAAGCAGGTTGATTAGTGGGGATTATTATTTTCAAAATGAGAATGGAGTCCTGACCCAAATGTTTATGGATAGAGGTTATCCTAAGAATACGTTTGTAGCCATCAAAGAAGAAGTAACTCATTTCAGAAATACCAAGTTTCTTTCCATTTTAATAAGCAGTTGTACTCCAAACGGTGACACTAGTGAGGTAGTTGATTGGGACAAAAGTTGCACTTTCCCTGCTTCTGTTAGTTTGGACTCCAAAAAGATTTGACAGATTTTGGCTGGCAATTGGAAAGTTATTTTAGTTAATACAAAGTTAGTAAAATAGGGAGACCACCCTAGGTTTATATATAAGAAGCATTTAAATATTAAAGGGTTACTAGAAAAATACAGTGTGAATAATTATAGGTTAGGTTGGTACTTATCCACATTTGAATTGTAAATATTGCAGGTTTATAAATTCTACACACAGCATATATTTTAAATGTTTAAATAAAACCATTACAGCAAGAACTCATTATAATTAGAAGTACAGGCATTATTTATTTGGCCATCTGCTATAGCTGTGATAGCTTTTATGTATGGAAGACCATTAGAATGCTTTCACAGGTAGTTTCATTTAATTAGATCATATCATACCTTAACCTTCTATGAAAGCTTGCAACAACTCCTTTTTATACTCTTAATGTTTGTTTACTGTACTAGCCACTGATGAATATAACAAATGACTGAACAGAATGTCCTTTCAACTGTATTTGTTTATTGTAACACACTGTGCCTCCTTTCTTGACCTTGAAACTGTACTTAACTTTTGACTCTCTACTGTACTTTATTAATGTGTATTGTATTTACTGTACTTGCTGTACTAATTTTTGTGGAGCTTTTTTCCCCAGATCCTCTGCTGAAAATGGGATCTATGCCCAGTCTGACTTTCCCAGTAAACAAATGTAAAATAAAGTAAATAAATAATACAGCTATTAATAAGAAAGATTTTGCCAACACATTGGCTAAACATGCCTCTAGTTGCCCTAATTTTAGGAAATTCTGTTTTCTTGTTTTAGAAGCTGTTGATCAGGTTCCCTTTGTCCAGAGCTTTAATAATGTGTTAGAACTTAAGGAAGTCAGATGGTAAGTTGTATTAGGGGTGGACAAAGAGACAGAGTTAAATGAATTTATCAATATTAGTTGTGTGCTAAAAATAAAATAATTTAAGTTAGTGTTATTTTAGATTGATTGTTACCTTAAGAAAATGTTTTCCATGTATTAATGTATTCATGATTGAGAGTTTCCTGTTGACAGTGATGTCAACAATGTTTGTCATATATTAAAAGGCATTTAATTAAGAATAATTGTTCATTCTTCTGATTAAGTTCTTGATTTATTTAAGAAAGTGCTAAACTTTATACTAGTGTGGTGTTCTGGCAGTTCTCTTCTTGTACGGGTGTATTAGTGTGTAATTTGATAGAAGTAAGGAAGTAATTGAAGAAGGGAGAGTAACGAGGTATGAGGAATGAAAAGGTACTTGTTCACATTTAGGGATATAATTTAGTCTGAGTTTGAGCAAGAACAGAGCCAGATTTTAGCTAGAACATCTTTCAGAGTGGTTTTGAAAGATAGAAGGAAGTGTATTGACCTAATGGCTACAGGTAAGGAGTTCCAGGCCTTAACAACTGTGTACAAATACAGACAATGCCTAGCAGATTTGATAGGCTTGTAGATAGACAGGAGTTTTGGTCACTGGGTCACAATGACCGACGAGAACATAGTTGTGTAGAATATTTTTTAGTGCTGGACAGGCAGATGTATGCTGGATAAATTTGTGGGTGGTAAGAAACTGTGTATATGTTAGTTGATGAGTCAGTTCTAACCAATTTAGGATTTTTAGTACTATACAGTGATGGGTTCTGAAAGGGGTATTTACTGCAAATTTAACAACTTTGTTATACCATTGTTCTAGTTTTAATTTTTGTGAAGCCTAGAGGTTAGAAAGTATGCAGAGCCATAAAGAAGTGTGGGAAGGATTTATGTAATGGCAAGTGTTGTTTTAGTTGCATCAGTGAGAGTTTTTGGCTGTGTAAAGCACCCCTAGTTTTTAATGAGTTTTTCCTTATGCAATATTTATATGCAGGTCAAATGTAAGCTTATCATCCACTATCACCCCTAATAATTTGCCATGAGAAGTGACATCAATGGTTGCATTACCAAGAGAGAGAGGACCTTACATTTTGTTTTTCCATGAGAGAGGGATTTGGGGGAAAAAGTCGTAGTTTGGTATTTTTTGGGCTGAGCATGAGTTATAAAGTCATGTTTCAATGGTTCTTAAAGGTTTCTGAGTAATTTTTTTGAGGTGTACCATGTTGTCAGATGTGCAGATGAGTGGAATCATGTGTTTATTGTATTATGTTGGATTGTTGTGTGGATGTATAGTGAGTGTTAGTGAAAATTTAAAGTGGAGGGGACCAGGGATACAGCCTTGTGGTACACTAGTGGTGACTTGGAGGTAAGGAGAGAGCATGCAGTGCCATTTTACTGACCGATACCTATTGGACAGGTAGCTTTTGAATGACAGAAGGGTGGTCTGAGAGAGTCCTAATGAGGACATATAAAGTAGAAGTTTGCTGTGACAAGTTATATTGAAGGCTTTAGACAAGTCAAAGTAAGGAAGAGTGTAGTTTGCCGTTATCTTTAGCTTTATTGACAGTATCTTTATAAGTTAGAAGGGGCAGTGTTTGTGCTATGGGAAGGATGGAAGTCATGTTGTGTATGGGGATAGGAGTTCTTCCTGCAGGAGGTAGTCTAGCAGTTGTTAAATTTTTCAAGTATTTTGGCGCAGGGAGAGATCATCACTATAGGTCTAAAATTATTAATGTCTGTTGAATTTCCTCCTTTGTGCAGAGGAATAATGTGTGACTTTTTCCATAGAGAGGGAATGTGGGATTCCTGGACTGACCTGTTTATCAGGATTGAGACAGGATAGGCAGTGCTGTTGGCTGCTGTTTTTAGGTACTCACTTGGAAGCTCATCAGCTGAAGTGCACATTTTAAGTTTGAGTAGTTTTATATAGGATATTCGCACATGTTTAAATGTGAAAGTGGATGTGGTGATATGTGGCTGTTGGGCAGGGTTGTGACTAGATGTTGAGGAATCCTTGATTAGAGATGCTGTACTATCTATAAAATAAGATTTGAACTGTATCGCAGTTTCAAGTGGTGAGGTTTCTTTAATGGATGTCCATATTTTTTAAGGTTATGTTTAGTATTATTCTGAAAGTTGTTATAGTATAGTTTTTGTCTTCCTTTATTTGCTTTTTAGTACAATTGCAAAACATTCTAAAGTTTTCAAGATACTGAGGTGTTTATTTTTTGGTATTCTTTCCATGCTTCTTCTCTGTATTGTATTGTCATTCTACTCTTTTTGGATAGCCAAATTGCATCATTTGATGTGAAGTTGTTCAATCTCGCCATTCATTCTTTACCAATGGTTTCGAAGCCGATCCCTCGGCTCCGATACAGCCACTTGCAAAGCTCGAGGTCTTCAAATAGCTCGAGGCCAAGTCCCTATCCCATGATGCACATGTAAAGTACCTCAGATTTAGTTTGCCGCTGCAACAGATCAGAGGTTCTGATTTAGCTCGGACCAGATAAGCTGTTTTTTCATTAATATCTTGTAAAAAATATATATTTTGCTAGTTTAAATATTAGATAGTTAGGATTGTTGATAAAGCTCTTATAGCTTTTCAATGTGTTTTCCCATCCCATTTACTGTTCTTTATAAATTTCTAGTTAGCCTCTTTTAGGCCTAGTTTAGTAGTAGTAGTTAGTGTGGTCTGTCTAGTCTTCTGCTTTTTATAGATAGGCTTAGTACAGTAAACCTTATATAACCGACATAGTCATTTGGATTTGTTGTGTGGTCTGTCTAGCCTTCTGTATTTAGATAAGGATTAGTTTATATTACTGTTAAAATTTACAGTAACATTGCTTACTTTAGATAAGGTGGTTGTTCTCAGCAGCTATCCTCTTTTTGTATAGTCATTTATACTTGTTATTGTGTGTGTGTGTGATTCAGCCTGCTTTTATTTAAGGCTTGTGTGGAGATTTTCTACTGTGTGATTTAGTCTGTGAGAATTACTGTTGTAGTTTTTGTTGTGGTAACAGTAATTATTTTGTATCATTGTTATGGCTGACCAAAATAAGCACCCTAAGTCTGAGTTCAAAAAATGTCCAAAGTGTGGCCAGAAAATGTCAGTTACAGACAGCCACGTTAATTATGTTTACTGTCTAGGGGCTCTGCATTTGCAAGACGGTTGTGCCATGTGCCATTCCTTCTCCTCTAGGGTCCTGCAGGAAAGGAAGAGGAAACTGATCGATAAAGGCTTGTTGAAGCCTTCATTTCAGGAAGCTTTGAGTGACCAGGATGGTTCCAATAGGTCTTCAGGGTCTTCCAAGACATTGGACTAAAAAAAATCTAAGAAGTCATTGAATTCGGCTCCACTGCCCTCTGAGCCAACAGTCTTTACCTTTTGGAGCCGGTCCCCAGCCTTTGAACCGGTCTCCGAAGCGCCAAAGAGTCCTATCCTCCAGTCGGTACCACCTTCGGTACGATCCTTTCGATCATCTATCAGCCTGTTGGATATGGACGTGGATCATGCGGTACAGAAGCTGTTCTCGGCATCGGCATTAACCAAAATGTTATCTACTTCCACACAAATGGTTTCAGAGCCGAAGACCATTGCAACCTACTCTTACTATTCTTCCTCCAAGCCATGCTTGTCCTTCAGAGCCGGAGGAGGCAGACCTGATGTTAGTAGAACCCTCAGAGCTGACGCCTGCTCCAGTGTTTTCGGCTCCGTGTACTCTGACGTCTTCGGTGCCTATTGAGGACTCTAGGAGCTGACACACTCTGGTCAAGTCTGGGGAGGACAGTCGGACCGACTTGTCGATTCCGACTTTGCCTCTTGAGGCTTCAGCTCGAATGAGCTCGGCTCCTACCTCGGGCTAGGAGCCCACTGTCCCAGTGCTGGGGGTGTCGACAGTTGCTTTGGATCTGTTGGCTCCCTTGCATCGTAACAGGTGCTTTTGAAGCCATGAGGAGAGTCACGTCTCCTAGGACATCCTCGACCTCGGGTCTGCCTTCCTCCTCCCCTAAAGTGCCTGTGTCTGCATCTGCCTCACACGTCCTGACCAAGCTTAGAGACCCAGAGCATCAGGAAGCCCCATTGGGTGGCCCCGTCTCTTCCGAGACCTCACCAGAGGCTCCCACTGATGAGGTTCCCAGGAAGAGATTGTGCAAGAGGAAACACCTAGACTCCCCACAGGAGTCTCTCACATTGGATACAGACTTAGATGAGTCAGAACGGTCTCCAAGGTCCCCCTCTGAGGATATCTCCTTCACTGAAATAATTGAAATCCTTAGGCAGAGGGGTGACTGGCAGTCCAAAAGCCCTACTGAAGATGAGTCAGTTCTCCTGAAGTCTTTTGGGTCTCAGCCCTCCACCTCTTGGGTGTCTCCGCCCTTCAATGAGCTGATACAGCTGGTCTCACAAAAGGCGTGGGAGTCTCCGGATACTATGGAGCCTGTCCCTAGGAGGCCTAATAAATTAATTTCTGCCCCACTTGACACAATATTTTTAACTAAAGGTGTTCCGGTTGATGTCAGGTTGTGGCGGCATCCACCAAGAAGGAAATATCTGAGACTTCCTCATCTATTCATCCTCCTAACAGAGACTCCAGGATTATGGATAGATATGGGAAACATGTTTAGTTCAGCAACTTTCGCTCTCTGTTCGCTGAACTATTTAACCCATTTTACTAGGTTGCAAAGAGATCTCCTTAAGGAGTTGGGAGATACTCTTCAGGGTACAGTAGCTGCAGGAGCTTCTGACAAAGTTGCCGCCCAGCTTGCTACCCTAAATTCTATTGTCTCATCCATGTGCCTCATATCCTATGCAGCTGATGGAATGAGTAGGGCAAGCGGGTACAGGAGTTGCTCTTTGGAGACATTCCTGGATGCGCTTGTGTTCCTTCATGGAGCCCTTCAAGTCATCCTTCGTGAACACTCCCTTTGATGTCTCATCTCTTTTTGGGCCTAAAGTGAAAGAAACCTTAACCAGGTGTGAGCAGGATGGAAAGACACTGCCTTTGGGGGCCATTTTCCACCCCTACCCGACCCTACCCTAAAGGCCAAAGGGGAGGAAAAATGTGGTTCCGAAAAACCCAAGGAGCCTTTCAGGACACACGTGGTGAACCCCCCTCCAGGGGCAGAGGAGTGGGTAATAATGGAAGATGCGGTAGAGGGGGCCTGCAACACCAGGGTGACAGAGAACACTTCTCTGGGAAGCTCTACCAGCGCTCCTGAGAGGAGGCCTGACTGTCCTGCTCTGGAGGCAGTTGGGGGTCTCTTATCTTTGTACCCAGACGCCTGGCTCAAAAATCACAAAAGACAGCTGGGATACAAATTATCATTTCCAGAGGGTATTTCATTCCTTTCGCCACACCCCCACCCAATCATAAGAAAAATCCCAGACGTTCCACCCAGTTACAGGGAACAGGCAACAATAGAGGTCCAAATGTTGCTAAAAAAAAGAGTCATCCAACCAGTCCCAGCAGACCAGACAGGATCCGGAACTTACTCAAGATTCTTTCTGGTTCCAAAGAAGACTGGGGACTGGTGACCCATATTGGACCTCAGCAAACTGAACCAATACATAAAGAAAGAGAAGTTTCGGATGGTCAAACTTCAGTGTATACTTCCTTTCTTAGGCAAAGACAGTTGGATGTGCTCGATAGATCTCAAGGATGCGTACTACCACATAAAAATGGCCAGGCCATCCAGTGATCACCTGCGCTTCAGCTGGGAGCCAGTCATTACCATTTTCGAGCCCTGCCCTTTGGTCTCACTACAGCCCCCAGAGTGTTCACCAAATGCATGGCAGTGGTCACGGCTCACCTGAGGCGTCTAGGATTCCAGGTGTTTCCGTACATAGACGACTGGCTCCTTACCGCCACCACCAAGCATCAACTCATTCAGGCCAAGGAGTCCACTCTGTCACTCTGCAATCATCTGGGCATTACAGTCAACTCAGAAAAATCTGCCTTGTTGCCATCGCAGCATATCGCTTTTATCATGGCAGAGTTGGACACCACCACCACCACCACCACACTAAGGTTTCCAATAGAAAGAATCTGTCTTCTTCATCAACACGTCAGCATTCTGATAGCAAAAGACAAAACACCAGCATTGGAAGTTCTGAAAGTATTAGGCATGATGGCAGCAACAATTCTAGCCATATCACTAGCGCGTATGCACATGCAGATACTTCAATGGCTATTGTTCACTCAGTGGTCTTACCAAGAGCTACCCATGAATCACACTATAATCACAAATTCTTGCAAGGACCTTCAGTGGTGGTTGACCTCACTTCATGTCACAATAGGATGCTCATTTGTGCTCCCCCTTTCAGCGGCCACAGTGACCACAGATGCTTTCATGATGGGGGGGACATTTTCAGGGAAAGACTGGGAAGGCACATGGACCGATCAAGAGACACATCTGCATATCAATGTCCTAGAGATGAGAGCAGTATGTGTGGTGTTGCAGTGCTTTCGGGACTTTCTCTGGGTACCATTGCAATTCAGACAGACAACATGTCAGTGGTCTGGTATTTGAACAAACAAGGAGGAACCAGGTCTTACGCCCTTTGTCGGGAGGCTATCAGAGTTTGGCAGTGGGCTGTTTCCACCCAGTGCTTTCTGTTGAAAATGCACATCCCGGGGAGATCCAACATGATAGCAGACAAACTGAGCAGAGCAATCTTGTTGCCCCATGAGTGGTCCCTCAAGAAAGAGATTGTGGACAGGATATTCCACAGGTGGGGCCAGCTTTGCTGCGACCTTTTTGCCAGTCACATGAACATGAAATGCAGAAGCTACTTTGCCCTGATTCCCCCTCCAGGAGAAGCCCCAAGGGACGCACCCGTACACAATTGGCCTCTGGGTCTCCTCTATGCATTTCCACCAATCCCGTTGATACCCAAGGTCCTACGGAAAGCAAAATCCCTGGGAAGGACCATCATTCTAATAGCTCCTCATTGACCTCATCAGATTTGGTTCCCCTTCCTTCAACTTCATCTTTTGGACGATCCTTGGATTCTGGACCCAGTTCTAGACCTTCTGACACACCTGTCGGGGGAACTTCATCCCTCTCTGCAGTCCCTGAAGCTAACAGCTTGATTGCTCCAGTTCCCGTCATAGCCAGGTTCCATAACCTTTCCATTGAGACAAAACAGATCCTTTTGTCCTCTCATAAATCTTCTGTCAGAAAGCTATATCTTAGCAAATGGAAGAAATTTTCTATTTGGGCCTCTAAAAGTAATATTGATCCTTATCAAGCCTGTATGGCTTTCATCTTAGAATTCTTGACTATGATTTTTAACAAAGGAGCTGCAGCAGCAACAGTTCGGGTTCAGTTGGCTGCTATTTCTAATTTTCATCTTGGATTTGAAGGCTTGAATATCATGTGTCACAAGTTATCCAAAGCCTTTCTCAAGGGGACTTTTCATATTAGACCACCTGTGAAATCTCCCTATTCTCCATGGAATCTAAATTTTATGCTGTCACATATAATTATTCCGCCATTTGAACCAGCTTCATCTTGTGATCTCACATTTTTGTCTTGGAAGACCATCTTTCTGGTAGCTATCACTTCTGCCCAAAGAGTGTCAGAGCTTCAGGCTTTATCATTTAGAACAAATCCCTCATTCTTGCCCAGCGTTTGCACTGAAACCAATCTCAACCAAGTTATTGATTTGTCAGTTTTCTTCCCCAATCATTCTAACAATTTAGAGTATATGCTACACAAACTTGATGTTCACAGACAGCTCAGATTTTATTTGGATAGAACAAAAGATTTCAGGAAATCAGGCCAGCTTTTTGTTTCATTCTCAGACTCCAGGAAAGAGAGACCAGTGGCTAAAACAACTCTGTCTAAATGGTTATCTGATTGTATCATCTTTGCCTATTCAGAAGCCAATATGCCTTTGCAACACAAGATTAAAGCTTACTCAACCAGAGCAGTTTCTACATCATCTGCCTTTTCTGTCAGACTTCCCATTGATAACATTTGTGCAGCAACCACTTGGTCAAAACCTCATACCTTTATCACTCATTACAAAGTTGACAAGGCCTCCAGGGACAGGGCCTCCTTTGGCTCCACGGTCCTGAGAAATATACTCCAGTGAGCCACCCGAGATTGATGTTGCTTGGGAATCTACCCATCAGTAAAGAATGAACAGCGAGATTGAACAACTTCACATAAAGAAGTTATGTACTTACCATAATGTTCCATGTGAGTTGTTCATCTCGCCTTCATTCTTATGTCCCTCCTGGGCTGATAGATGACAGAGATGCTGGATCCATCCTGGTTACTCAAACCTTCTATTCCTTTCTCTGGGAGTGAAAGAATGACATATGGTATTAGTATAGTCGGCAAACAAGATCTGAGGTAATTCACAGGTGCATCATGGGATAGTGACTTGGCCTCGAGCTATTTGAAGACCTCGAGCTTTTCAGTTGGCCGTATCGGAGTTGAGGGATCGGCTCTGAACCCATCAGTAAAGAATGAAGGCGAGATGAACAACTCACATGGAACGGTATGGTAAGTAGTTAACTTATTTTTTTTGTTCTCTTCCTTCTAGGATGTGCAAGGCTATTTCAGATATTTAGAAATGTATTGAATTTGATGTCTTGCTGTAATGTATGGGGCTGTTAATTAGTTGTGCAAAACCATAGGTTCATGCTAGATGTAGAGGAGTTAGAGTTTCTCACATCACCTAGTAGAAGTATTTCTTGTGGAAATGTTATAGATCGCCAATGTAGGATATCTTCCAGTATAGCTGTATTGTCGCCTGGAGGGATGTAAAAGACATTTGTTATTTTGAGGAAAGCAATAAGAAGCTCTGCTGAACTGAATTTTGGTGTTGGTTTGCTGTAAGGGGAAATGTGGTATGTATCGGGAAATATTACAGCAATACCACCACCTTTCCTATTTATATGGTCTTTGCAGATGATATTGTAGCCCAGAGGTATAATTTCAGAGTAATTTATGCTGTGTTTAAGCCAAGTTTCAGTTACAGTGAGAGCCTCAGGCTTATGTTGCATGTAGTTCAGCAGTCTTATTTCTTATTCTTCTGACATTTATTGCAGCAAATATTAGATCACCAGGGTTGGGGATTGCCTTTTGTTGGGTTACTGAAGAGTGTGGGAGAGAATTACCTTTGTGTTCATTGTCATAAGTGGGGCCAAGATTGGGGCCAAGATTAGGGTGCATATCTCCTCCTAGAAGGATTTTTAGTATATTGAAAAATTATGCAAACTTATTTTTTGAGAGGATTCTTGCACTTAATTTTGTTTTACTTTGAGTTGAAGTGCACTTGCAGTCAATATTTGGAATAAATGTGAGAGGCAGTATTAAATAGGTTTGATGCAGTATGTGTAGTGTGTAAACAGGAAGTATGGATAGGTGTTTGGGACAAATTTGGAGAGATGTTGAGACATAATGAGTCATGGTAGGATAACAGATGGCACAGTAGGAGGAGGACAGTAGAGAATAAGTTGAAGAGTAGCTTAATTAAATACAGGAATCGGTATTTTGTAGATGTCAGGTAGTGGGGAAGTAGCAATGAAGAAGAAAACAAGAAGTTGCAGGGTAGTAGGATATTCAGTGATGGTGGATTCAGAAAGCTGGTAGAGGATAGGTTAGGAGAGAAGTATCTTCTGTAAAAGAAGAGTTGGGTTGTGCTGCTATCTTTGGAAATGTAAGGCATAGAGAGGTACAAAGGCTAGAGTATAATGATGTAGTCAAAGTAAGAAGAAATTAGAGTTTATATGAAAAAAGTAAAAGATACATTGTGGAATAGATAGGTACTATTAAAGAGGGTTGTGATTATTAATGGATATAGTGCAAAGCAGTATGGGAGGGAGAAAGATAGTTGTGAATGGGGCTAAAATTTAAATGGAGATAGGGAAGTAGGAAACAAGAAACAGAAGTGTGTGTGTGTAGAAGTAGTAAGGTCATTTGGGAAAGGTGAAATGTGTATGTGGGAATTTTAGAGTAAGAGTGAGTAGTGGAGTGAAGCTGAGTGCTGCGGGCTTCCCACCCTTCGGTCATATTAACTGTGAGCAATCAGTTTATAGCCTGTACAGAGCAATTAACAAAGCGATATGAAGTAGAACAGCTTTTCTGTCATTTCCTGAGGCTAAATAACTGGCATATGCAGTATAGTCTACTGGTCAAGAAAAATGGCACAGTGGCCAACTTTTCAGATTTTCGTTTTCCACATTGTATTTAATAATTGCATATTGGTTACATAAACATTTGTGCATGTGTAATTAGATGCAACTGATGATCAGTGCTAACCTTGCATCACACAGTTTGAGACTATAGGAAGAATAGAAAAAAATAAGAGATTACCTGTACATTTGTATTAGTTGTAGCAGACAGAAATGCAAAGAAACACAAGGGAAGACAAACACTGACATTTGGGTTGAAATCAGTAAGTGGGGGTACTTCTCAACCTCTTAGAGCAAAAAATCTGGACAAAGCCTAAAATGATGGGGGGACAAATAGGGACAGATTTTAAATATTGCTCTTGCAAAATTAGAAAGTTGATGGAATAATAGGATTTGCGTTAGCATGAATTTTTTTTGAAGGATATGGAGCCTTAAACTCAAAAGTTTGTCATTATTTAATGCCTTCAATACTCAGCTGTTTGCCAGAAAAGTACAGATTTTAGGAGAAACACCAAAAATATGAGGCGAAAATCTGTACAGTTGAGAGGTGAACAATAAGGGATAACGGGGGATTAAGGAGGAGTAGATAGTTAAGAAACATAATCAGTTAACTGTTTACACTAGTAGAAGGGAAAGTGTACTAGTATGTGAGAAATTAGTATATAGCATCTAATGTTTTGTCAGAGGTATTGCAGCTTATATTTTCTTCTTGATCAGAAAATTATCTGGGTGTAGAGCAAGAGCAGAGCCAAGTGCCTTGCAGATCCTGGCTTTAGCAAACATTTAAAGCATTTGTTGTTTTATGTAAGCTTTAACTGTAGTGGGATGGAATTCCACAGCTTTAAGACACAGTGAGAATACAGTGAGTTTCCGCTTTTTCAGTTACAGCTAGGAAATATTTGTTATTGGAACATAGTGTTGCGCTGTTGTTGTATGGTAGTAATATGCTTTTTAGAGAGGAGCAACTGTCTGGCTTGTAGACAAGTGTATGGACAGTTTTGAGTTGAGAGAAAGTTAGCTGATTTGGAAGTTCTAGCCAGTTTAGGTCCTTCAGGGTTGTGCAGTGGTGGGTTTTATGAGATGAATATGTGGTGAATCTTCCTATTTTATTATAGCATGCATCAAGTATGGACTTGAGGGTGTTGTTGAGATTAGTGAAAACAGGTAGTTTTGAAGACAAAAGTTGCATATAAGGGAGCTTTGCACACATTGTTGATGACTCCTCTACCTTCTCCTACTTACTCCTCTCACCATTAATTGGGAAAACTACTCATGTACCAACTCTTTTGCTCAATGTTTTCTGGAATTCATAAATTCCAACACCTTGGATCAACTTATCCACACCCCCACCAGGGGCAGTAATATCCTAGACCTGGTCATTACCAACATGGACGACTGGTGTTTCACACCAGAGGTCAATTCCTCATTGGTCAGATCCCGACCACAAGCTAATTAGCCTAGTCATCCACATACTGCCCCCACCCCCCCATTAGGGAAACCACTGTAAAATTTCTCCAAAGCCAACTTCACGCTTCTTAAGACAGAAGTGGCAAACTTCACAACACCCATGCAGATGGACAATAGAGGTAAGACCACTGAATCCTACACAAATGTACTTTATAAGCACTTACACAAGTGCATGGATTGTGCTATCCCTAACAGAACCAAGATGCTATCCCCCAAAAAAAGAAGCCAATCTGGCGGGCCCCTGCCATAAACAAACTCTACAACAGAAGAAAGAAACTGTTGCAAAAAAAGAGTAAAATCCCATGACTGGAAGAACTCCCTGGTCAGCCTCAGTAAGAAGTTGAGATCCCTCATTGATAACATACTCTGTGCACATGTTAGAGCAATTGGGTTAAACACTGCTAATACTTAACTATCAAAATAACAGCTATAGCAAGCCACTTCGTTGACATAGAGGAATAATGCCCTGACTGCATTACAGGTGAACCAAGTTCAACTAGAGGCTCGCGTACCTGTAAGAGCTGGCCAAGGAGGATGGGATTGAGTGGCTGATGCTGGCTGACCCATCCTGAGGGGAGGGATGCAGCTGTGGCTCACAAGTCTGCTTGTAGTAGCGTTAGGTTTATACCCAGTGGCTTTCCAAACTGAATAAGTAGCTGAGGGTAAAGTAGTATGCGGAGACCCACCTCCCCTCTATAGGTAGTGATTGTGGACGCAGAAGAACAGGCAGCAGGGGGGATGGTGCTCCCATGCAGAGAGGGTAGTTTCCCTACAGGACCTATTGCCGACTCTCACCAGCGAATGGAGGGCTGATGAAACAAAATGGGTTGTAGGGCTTTCATGTAGCCCAGGAACACTAGCTGCTGTTTTGATGAAACAAATGGACCAACTAGGAGAAGGTAAAGGAGTCATCAAGCAAGATCTGGGTAGAGCAAAAATAATAATAATAAGAGCTACAAAATTCTTTGTAAAATTCCAGGACTCATAAAAGTACATTTTTCATATGTTCTGGGTTGTTTGGGTTGATTGACTTGTGAAAAGCTTGCAGTGGTAAAATAAATCCAAAGTGTGGAAGCAAGAAGACTAAGCTATACAGACACAGTGTGCTGCAAAGAAATATGGGTGCCATAATCTGACATCAGAGGGACTGAAGGTATAAAACAGAGAAAAAATTCAGAACAAGTGTGCAGATTTCAAATCCAAAAGATAAAGTAAGTTTTACAGAGGTTTTTCTAGGAATAATTGATTGTCTTTGTTTGTACTTCATATTTCTACAGTAACTGTGCCTCTAGCAAAGCTGTTAGAGAAAGATGTAGCCTGTGAATGAGGCTTAGAACTGAGTTTTAAAAAGCTGAAGAAGCCATTTACAGATGCACCAGTATTAAAATATGACAATATGAATAAGCAGTTTAGGTATCAAACTCGTGTAGGAGAGGTAGGATCTCAGAGGATAGACCATTTGAGTATGGGTCCGCACGATTTACAGAAACGCCACAACAGATGTGCTCAGATGTAGAAGGAAATGAAATGTCATAAGTATGTCTGTGGTAAAGAAGGTAAGGTGGAAACAGACCTTAAAGCCCTGCAAAACATATTCAGAAAGTCTCTATATATGCATCTCTCTGGTTGCAGAGGATTTTACTTAAAGAAGTATGATCTGAAAGTGAAATACTTGCAAAGCGAGAAACTAATGTAAAAAATATGTTGTTTATTACATGTTCATTAGAGTAGCATGAAAAGTTAATAATAACTAGATTGTTTTTTTCCTTTTTGAAAAAAAAAAGTTAAATTAAAGAAAAATAATTCTGTAAGGGTACTGATACTGACTTAGAAATTAGTGAAAAGTTGTAGTGGGAGACATACCTCTCAACCCGGAAATATCAAAAATCTGGGCAGGGGCCCACTTAAAGTAGGTACAGCTGGCCAAAAATCAGGACAGTGATTAACACAACATTTGCATACATAATTATGTAACTCCCGCCCACTCCAATTTAATTGTAGGATACAGTCAACATGTATTTTCTGTAATATTCATTGAGTCTTCAATTCAGCCTATAACATAAACTGTACAAGCCTCACCAATACAGGAAATCTGAAAGGATTCTCTCAGTTCTGCATCTGTAATGGGTATTGACAAAAGCAACAGTTTGAGTGTTATCAGATGGTAAATGCAAAGAAACGGTGCAAACGTTGCATGTTGCTAACTTTGGCAGAGTCGATCACGGAGGGTGTGCTACCTACACACACAAAACAAAACAAGCAAGGAAGATGCATTCGCCCTGGCCACAACCAAACTCCCCAGTGGAGACTTGCAGTCTGCTGAAAACTGCTTTACTCATAGTCATATGCAACTCTCAGCTGTCACTGAATTAATTAAGTACATGAAAAGAAATCATTAAGTTCAATTCTTCTTAAAGAAAAAGCTGCTGCCCTTAAGCACATTAACAAAAATAACTTCCATCTCTACATTTTCTAATCCATGTCATCTCCAAGACACTCCAAAATACAAAGACTTTTATTTTTGTAATTTTGCAGGTTTTAACCTCTTTTAAGCAGTATATTTTGTCATTCATAGATCGAAGAAACAAGTCACGCTCAAACTCACCAAAATAAAATATCACCTGGCATTGTATGATGCAAGCATTAAATTTATTCTGATGAAACCTGAAAAAAAAGAAATTCAAAGTTCCAGCATGCAAAACCAATCACAACAGAACTCTCCAATGTTGCAAATTACTTCAAATAACCACCTCCATACAGCTTAAGAAAAAAAAAAACATAACTCAAACAGTGCAACACCCAAGTTTACTTAACACAGCAGCGAAGGTGCACCAAAGTTGTAAGCACTTTCGTGTGTTAATTTTGAGTTGTCTTGTGGTACTGCTCATACTCGCATAGAGAAACTTTGTTGGTCCAGCCTCCAGACAAAAGACTGCAGTTATAGCTGATCTTGGAGCAGACCACAATGTTGGGAGACCCGGCCTGCTTCATCCTCCAGTTCAGCAAAAATGTCACTTGAGTCAGACTGGTAAGCTGTCCCAGTACGGATCCCATTGAGTGTGCTTACTTCTTGCAGAGTGCCAGCTTTACTTTTGCCCTTTTTCTCCTAATCCTGGTACAAGAAGTGCTACCAACATTTTTCTCTAACCTGTACTACATCTGTGACAGAAATGAACAAAACTGAAGTTATTGAACTGGGCAACAAAGTAATGGCAGTGGACTCACACCGGTAAATACAATTGAAAATACTTGAACGCTAAAATATAAGCACATTCATGCCTCTGGAGGCAGTCGGGGGTTGTTTTTCTCTGCACCACTTCACCTGGCAAAAAATTACCACAGATTCTTGGGTGCAGACGGTCATCACCAGAAGTTATCACATCCCCTTAAATATTTTTCCAAGACCTTTCAAGCGCATTCCCGACATTCCACCCAGTCAAAGGGAATCCGCAGCCTTAAAAATTCAAAAGCTGCTTCAAAAGGAAGCTCTCCAAACAGTCCCTCCAAACCAAATAGCATCCAGTTTTTACTCAAGGTTCTTTTTAGTGCCAAAGAAAACAGGGGACTGGAGGCCAGATGTCCTTCAAGGATGCATCTGCAGTCCTAACATATGGGTTGTCCTGCCTCAGGCAGCCCTTCAGTCGGCCGGATTCCAAAGTCTGGGTCTGGCCTCGGCTGATGTCGCACTTCACCCGACGTCATAGCTGCTGTGGTATAAAGGCATCAGCCGACGCCATTTTCCTCAGTCTTTCTTGCCGCGCGGTGCCCGAAGCAGAAGCTGTTCGCAAGTGCCGGTCGGTCAGATCCAGAGATTTCTACTACCGAAGACTTCTAAAAAGCTAAGTACCCCGTTGGGGACTCTTTCTTGCCTCAGCCCATGTCAGACAAAGTAAATAATTGTTTAACTTGTGGGAAACAAATACCTCATAAGGATTTCCACTCTTACTGCCTTCCTTGTTTAGGCCCGGACCACGACGTATCAGCTTGTTTAGCCTGTGCTTCCTTCAACCGACAGACGCTTAGACGTCGGTCGGAGTTTTTAGAGGAGTTTTTTGGTCCCGCTTTTGCATACAAAATGCCGTCGGAGACTCCGACTACACAATTAGCTAAAAAGTGCAAGGAAAAGGACCAACACTCGCGGTCCGCGGTTTCGGCTGAAACCACGGTTAGGCCAACCGCAAGTGTCTCGGTTTCGGCTGAAACCGAGTCCTCGGTTCTTCCTTCGGCCGAAAGCAGGCCTCCGATAGCCGAGGCTTCTCAGAGCATGGTTGAATCGGCTACTGAAATTGCCCCTACAGAAGCAAGCACCCAGGATTTGTCAGATACTATTCCTTTAGACATATCTACCCCTGCACTTGGGGCTGCTAGACCCCCTGCATCTATGTCTATCAAGGGTTTTTCCAGGGCTAAAGCAGCTAAATCTTCTAAGGCCTTACCTGCTGAAACTCCCTCACACAGGCCTACCTCTAGTTCTCAAATGCTCAGCCTGGCTGAGGATCTCATTTCTTTGATCAGGGGATCCCAACCTCACCCAGACAGGGTCTCTCAACCCCCTCCAGATAAGAGGCCTAGGACTGAACCTCCGGAACCTGTTTCTACAGACTATTCCTCGGATGACTCAGATGTCTCAGACCCTCAGGAAGGCCCATATTCTCCTTATGAGGATTCTGATGCAGAAGACTCCATTCCTTCTGCCTCTCCTCCTGAAGAATTTTCTTTTGGGGAAACCTTACATGCTATGAGGGAACACTTTCAATGGCAGGGCCAGGATTTTTCAGATTCAAGGAAAAGGCTAAGGACTTTCTTACACTTACCACAACATAGGCCTTTAGCCATTCCTCCAGTACTAACAGTTGTTGATGCATATAATGATGCCTGTACTGCCCCTGATTTTCTTCCTCCGGCCCCTGCCAAGCCTGACAGATATTACAGGGTCCCGGACACACACTACCATTTGTATAAGGCTCCTGTTGCAGATCCTGAAACCATTTCACAGGGCCCTAAAGCTGTGGCAGCTGCTTCTGCCAAAAATCCTCTCCCCTCTGAAAGGGAATCTAGAGCATTAGAGAGATGGGGTAAAAAGGTTTATACTTCTGCTACTCTTTCGGCCAGGGCCTTAAACTGTCAATTTCACATGATTCAGTACCAGGAAGTTTTGTTAGACCAGCTAAATAAAAAACTGTCCTCTCCTGAACCTATAGACCGCAAGTCCCTTCAGGATTTGGTACATAACTCTCAGCAGGTCAGTAACCATTTTTTAAAATGTGGCTATGATGCACTGGAGGCTTCCTTTAGATCAGCTATGACTGGAACAGTGATTCGAAGGTATGCCTGGTTAAAAGAACAATCCTTACCAGACCATGTTAAGTCAAAACTCCTAGATGCTCCTATGGAGAAACAAAGTTTGTTTGGCTCCCCTGCACAGGAGGTTCTAAAGAAGGTGGAGGAAAAAGCAAAATCTGGCCAAACAGTCAAGGATTTCTTACAGGTCCAATCTCTGAGGTTTGGCAGAAATTGGCCTTCGAAGAATTGGTCCTTTCCAGACACCTCCAGAGCACAAAGAGGCAGAAATAGACGCCCAAGAGGCAGAGGTCAATCCAGGGGTGCCTACAGGGGACGTCAGTGGCAACCTACCAACCAGAGAAGTACTGCCACAGATTCAACTGCAACCACTTCCACAGGGCAGACACAATGACTTGGCTCTGATTCCGCCTACCAGGGAACAACTGGAAGCACCCTTGGGCGGAAAACTAGCTTTATTTTCCAACAACTGGCATTACATTACAGGAGACAAATGGACTTTACAAACAATAGACAAAGGCTACAGGTTTCACTTCCACACTCTACCAAAAAAGAGAGGAATGCCAAACCTACCACCAAGCCAAAAAACAGACATTCTAAGACAAATCAACAACTTATTAAGGATGAGAGCTATAGAAAAGGTACCGCCTATGGAACAAGGCCAAGGATTTTACTCCAGGCTTTTCCTTGTACCAAGAAAAGAAAATCAATGGAGACCTATTCTCGACTTGTCCGCTCTGAACACATACCTCATTGTTCCAAAATTCAGAATGCTGACCCTCCAGCAACTTCTTCCCATGCTGGGCAAGGAGTCTTGGCTGGTGACTCTAGATCTCAAGGAGGCATACCTGCACGTCCCTATATGACCAGATTGCAGAAGACACCTCAGATTTCTTGCAGGATCAGAGCATTATCAATTCTCAGCATTGCCCTTTGGCTTATCTACTGCGCCCAGAGTATTCACGAAATGCCTGGCATCAGTAATTGCTCATTGCAGGCTTCAGGGAATTCAAATTTACCCATACCTGGACGACTGCCTAATACAAGCGGACAACAAGGCAAAATTAACAAAAGATTTGGAAAAGGTCATACAACTGTTGCAAGCCTTGGGATACACAGTCAACATGCAAAAATCAAGACTAGTACCATCCCAAAGGATAACATTCTTGGGTGCAGAACTGGATACATCAACTCAGATGGCTTTTCTCACAGAAGAAAAACAAAAGCAACTACCAGTATATTTCATGACATTGACAACACAAACTCAGCTTACTGCAAGGAAAGTCCTGCAAGCCCTGGGTTACATGGCATCCTGCATAATATTGATTCCGCATGCCAGGCTGCATATGAGAAAGCTGCAATGGTACCTAAGGAATGTATGGTCTCAACACAAGCACAGTCTAGAAGCCCAGATTCCAATAATTCCATGCCTGAAGCAAGAATTCCAGTGGTGGGCTCAGGCCTGTCAGTTGAACAGAGGACTGCCTTTCCACAAACCTCATCCAATCCAGACCATCACCACGGACGCCTCAGACCTAGGCTGGGGGGCACACATGGTGGACAAGTGCATACAAGGCCTATGGACCCAAGACCAGCTGAATCTACACATAAATCTAAAATAGATGCTGGCAGTGAAACATGCAATCCAGGCATTCCGACCATTCCTTCAACAAGGTCACCTGCTGATAAGAATGGACAATACCACAGTCATGTGGTACATCAACAAACAGGGAGGTACACACTCATATCCTCTATGCCGGATGGCAATGGACCTGTGGAATGTGGCCCTGAATCTCAACATTCATCTTCAGGCCAGATTTGTACCAGGAAAAGAAAATTCACTAGCAGACACCTTAAGCAGAACTACCACGGATGCTCACGAATGGATGCTGCATCCAGATATCTTCAAAACCATAACAAAGAAATGGGGACTACCAGAGATAGACCTGTTCGCCTCCCCACACAACCACCAATTGAAGAAATTCTGCACAAGAGCATACCACCCACTTGCTTGGAGGGTGGACTCCCTTTCCTTCAGCTGGAAAAACCTGACAGCATATGCATTCCCACCTCTTCCTTTGATGTACAAAGTCCTACTGAAGATCAAAGAGGATCAGCCAAGGGTAATCCTGATAGCTCCAGACTGGCCGAGGCAACATTGGTACCCGCTACTGAGAAGCATGTCTCGGACACACGCATGGCCTCTACCTCTATGTCCCTTACTTCTAACACAAAACAACTACAAGATCCTACATCCAAACTTGAAAACACTGCAGCTAGCTGCTTGGAATATTGCATAAAACAAAATAACCCAGATTTATCTCAGAGGGTTAAGGACATTATCCTGGAGGCTCGCAGACCCTCCACAAGGAAAACTTATTCAGCCAAATGGAAAAGATACCTCATTTAGAGTACAGCAAAGGGAGAAAATGTCTCATTGGCAAACATAGCACACATCCTGGAATACTTAGCAGAACTGTTCCACAATGGTCTGTCCTACTCCTCCAGTAAGATTCATGCATCAGCAATCTCAGCAGAATACAACATGGATCCTCCTGTCTTCTCTCATCCTCTACTCAGACAGTTCTTGAGAGGAATCAAAAACGTAAAGCCTCCAAGGAAACCACCTTTACCTACATAGGATCTCAACTTTGTCCTGGAAAAGTTGACACTTCCCCCTTTTGAACCAGCAGCAACAGCAGACTTACAGTTCTTATCTTGGAAAACTGCTTTCCTGCTTGCAATCACTTCAGCAAGAAGGGTTTCTGAATTACAGGCATTAATGGCAGTACAGCCCTTCCTTACCTACCATCAGGACAGAGTGTCTCTGAGAACTAACCCTACTTTTATGCCAAAAGTGGTCTCCAGAGTATCATTGAACCAAGCGATTCATTTACCTACATTCTTCCCCAACCCACAGAACAGGGGGGAAAGACTGCTACATACCTTGGATGTGCACAGACAATTACGCTACTATCTGGACAGAACTAAGACCAACAGAAAAACTGACCAACTTCTGGTAGCATATGCAACAAGAATGCAAGGAAAAGCAATTTCAAAACAGACAATCTCAAAATGGATAAGAAATTGCATCCGATTTTGCTATTCTTTTCATGGAAAGACAACTCCTGAAAATATCAGACCTCATTCCACAAGAGCTACAGCCACCACTACAGCTTTCCTACGAGGAATGGCTACCAAAGACATTTTAGAAGCTGCTACTTGGAGCTCCGTGCATACATTTGCCAAGCAATATAACCTCCCTTTATACTCCAGATCCCGAGCAGGTTTTGCAACTGCTGTGTTGCAAGGGATCTTGACTACACCATCTTTATCTTAGTGCCTCCTCCCCCAGTTTGGCTATGGTATTCTACCCATATGTTAGGACTGCAGATGCATCCTTGAAGGACATAGTACAGTTTTGTACCTACCATAAATGTAGATGTCCGATAGGTATGCATCTGCAGTCAGGATTACCCACCCTCCTTCCCCTCTGTGGTATTCCTAGGGTATCTTATCCCTCTTTTAGCTAGCTGGGGGAAATTATTATGGTGTATTTGTTTTGTGTATATATATATATATATATATATATATATATATATATAGATAGATATATATATATATATAATTTTTGCTCTCTACTGATTGGAATTATTTGCATTTATCCAAATTTAGTTTTCCTAGAGGGCACCTGGCATCTGGGGCAAGAAACACTGAGGAAAATGGCGTCGGCTGATGCCTTTATACCACAGCAGCTATGACGTCGGGTGAAGTGCGACATCAGCCAAGGCCAGACCCAGACTTTGGAATCCGGCAGACCGAAGGGCTGCCTGAGGCAGGACAACCCATATGTTAGGACTGCAGATGCATACCTATCGGACATCTACATTTATGGTAGGTACAAAACTGTACTTTCTGGACCTCAGCATCTTAAACAAATTTGTCAAACAAGCGAAATTCCAGATGGTCATGGTACAGTCTCTTCTCCAATTTCTAGGCAAAGACAATTGGATGTGCACTGTAGAGCTTCAGGACACACATTACCATATAGAAATGGACAAGCGCTCCAGAAGATTCCTACGCTTCCAGCTGGGAACCAGTCACTACCAATTTCAAGCACTGCCTTTTGGACTCTACAGCCCCCAGAATGTCCACCAAATGCATGGCAGTAGTAACAGCTCACTTGAGACTGCAAGAATTCTGAGTGTTTCGATATCTGGACGACTGGCTCCTCACCACCCCAACCAAGCATCTACTAATCTTAGCAACCCATTATACCCTACGTCTCTTGAAACACCTAAGTATAACAGTAAACAAAGATGAATGCAAGCGAATTCCATCTCGAAGACTGGAGTTTATCGGGGCAGAGTTTGATGCCCAATCTTGTCCTTCAACTACTAGGGTCTATGGCGGCATCTATAGCAATGGTCCCATTAACAAGACTGCCCATGAGACATCTTTAGTGGCTTTTGCTGACACAATGGTCCCCCTTGAATCTCCCCATGTCTGTTCAGATCAGGATAACAAATTGTTTCAAACAGGACCTGATTTGGTGGATGAAGCCAGAAGAGAACCTATGGAATCAACCTTTCTCCCCTGCTAAGCCCAAAGCCATAGTGACCACAGATGCCTCCCTGATGGGGTGGAGGGGGACACTACCAGGGAAAGACTGTCCAAGGCAGTTGGTCATCCACAGAGGCCAATCTGCACATCAGTGTTCATAGAACTGAAGCCGGTGTTTCTAGTGTTGCAAGGATTTCAATCTGTTCTCCCTTCAGGAACAATTGCAGTCCAGTCCAACAACATGTCAGTAGTCTGGTACATCAGCAAACAAGGCAGAACCAAGTCCTACCCATTGTGTTGAGAGGCAGTGAGAATTTGGCAGTGGCCGATAGCTTCCAACCAGTTTCTGATAGCAGTGCACATTCCCAGGGATTCCAACGTGATTGCAGACAAGCTGAGCAGATGCATTCTGCCTCACGAGTAGTCCTTCAATCCTGTCATAGTGAAGAAGATTTTCAATAGCTAGGGCCAGCCTTTCTGTGACCTATTCGCATCCCCCAAGAATCAGAAATGCAGCATCTACTTTGCCCTAATTTCCCCGAAAGGGGAGTCCCCGAGGTACACTCTCGTACACGATTAGCCCACGGGACTTCTTTGTTTTCCCTCCACTCCCACTGATTCCAAAATTCTTGATGAAAGCTCATCAGTTGAAAAGCAAAGTAATCCTCATTGCACCTTACTAGCCTCAACATATTTGGTTTCCCTTCCTTTGGCCTCATCTGGTACACCTTCCTTGGGTTCTGGATCCAACGCCAGAACTACTATCACATCACATGACATATCTAAATTTATTGAACCTGAAGCTGATAATTTGGTTCGTTCACTTCCAGTGATTGCCAGGCAGAACAACCTGTCCTCCCCTGTTCGTCACATTCTTCTGGCTTCCCATAAACCATCCACCAGAAAACTTTATCTCAGCAAATTGAAGAGGTACATTAGTTGGTCACGAGTTAAAGGAATAAATCCCTTTTCAGCACCACTATCCATGGTTTTAGATTATCTATCCAGTCTCCTTGACTCATGAGCTGCAGCTTCTTCCGTTCGAGTAAACTTGGCCGCAATTTCTAATTTCCAGAATGGCTTCGAAGTTTCATTCTTAATTTCTCACCAGCTCTGTAAATCCTTTTTGAAGGGAGTTTTACATATCAGACCCCCCTTCAAACAACCGATTGAGCCATGGAATTTGACTTTGGTCCTGCAAACCTCATCTCACCCTCCCTTTGAATCTGCAGCCAGCTGTGACTTAAAATATTTGTCCTGGAAAACCCTATTCTTGGTGGCCATTACTTCAGCTAGAAAAATTTCTGAATTACAAGCCTTATCTGTAAAATTGCATGATTTTCCATCCCTCATTTTGTACCCATGGTTATCTCTGATTTGACTATTAACCAGACGAGTGATCTACCATTATTTCCGAATTTTTCCAGTAAAGGAGAATACTCCTTGTATTTGCTTGATGTTCTTAGACAACTGTGTTTTTACCTAGACAGAACTAAATCTATATGAAAGTCTGACCAATTATTTATAGCATACTGAGGCCCAAAATTGAGAAAGCTAGTATCTAAATGGTTGAGAGATTGCATTACCTTTATTTATCAACGTAGCAAGGTAGCTTTACCTTCTAAGTTCAAAGCACATTCCACAAGATCAGTTGCAACTTCTGTTGCTTTCCATGCAGAGGCTTCTATGGGTGACACTTGTGCAGCAGCAACATGCACTTCTCCTCATGCCTTTATCACACATTACAAATTGGACATGGTCTCCAGGGGGAGAGCCTCCTTTGGTTCAATGGTACTCAGGAATATTTTTCCATAGGCCACCCAGGAAACAAGGTAGCTAGTGACTCTGTCCCATCAATAAGGAATGAATGAAGATTAACAACATCAGATAAAGAAGTTATGTTCTTACCGTAATGTTCCATCTGTTGATCTTCATTCATTCATTACAACTCACCCACCATCCCGCTCCATAAGACACTTGGGGGTTCGGACATGGTCCTATCCTATGATAAGGAAATTGCTCAGAAAATGCCTCTGCTTTTCTCTACTGTGTCCTTTCCGTACAGGCAAACTCGATCTGAGGTAATATGGAGAGGGCCACTATGGGTAAAAGCTTAGCTTGAGAGTTTTTTGGCTGACATGGGTATACTATAACAGCCGACTCTGTTCCAAGGACAGAACTGACACTCATCAATAATGAATGAATGAAGATCAACAACACACATGGAATGTTATGGTAAGAACATAATTTATTTTTACTGGCATTGCAGTCATGGCTTGGTCCAGTAGTGTCATGCAGCTGGATTTTGTTGAGTAGAATCTTACTTTAGAATAATGCAATTCAGTCTGGAATCTGAAAATGAAAGTGATGATGTAAAGTTTAACATACTAAAAAGTTACACATTTGTTTTTGCAGCTGCCTTTCACGTCTAAGTGCAAATGTTAGGCACAGGAATATATACTATATATGCTTCATTTATGGATGCGTTTCAACCAGCAAAACAAAAATAACTAGATTTTCTATTGATATATTTAGAGGCATGCCCAAACGGTTATCACCACATTTTCAGAAATAACACGGCCCATTTTACACTTTATTTACTTGATTATATCTCAGGTGACAAGTAGTTGTAATTTTATAGAAGGTGCACATGTAGTTGTATTATTTAGGGCGATTTTTAGACTGATGATCACTTTTGTCATAGGTTCATAGGTTCATACTAGGCTATCTGCCCTAGGGCATTTATAAGCCTAGCCAGAGTGTGTTTGGCTTTCGCCACCCATTTTAAATTAATTTTGCTATGCGTTTTTTGAGGTTAGTATACTGTGCCTCTGTCTAACAGTGACACAGAAGTGATAGCCGGGGTAAACCTACGATCTCCCATCCACTCATCAAGATTCCTCTTGAAGAGAGTCAATGTGGGACTCTGCCTAACCTGGACTGGGATTTTATTCCAGAGTGAAGGGAGCCTCTGGGTTATGAATCTGTCCCTCCAGCATGTCCTATTTATTTCAGTGCTGAGGTTCAAGTCTCTCGAGCGTAGCTTGATGGGATTTGGATTTTCTGAGGTGCAGCATGTCCATTAATTCTGGGTTGGACATGGCTTTATACGTCAGGCACAGATCGCCTCTGAGCAGGCGGTATGCCACTGAGTAGAGCTGGAGTTTCTTTAACCGGGCAGCATATGGCATCTGTTTGAGCCCTTTGATCCTCTTGGTGAGGTACTTTTGGGGTCTTTCCAGTTGCTGCAGGTGTCTGGTAAGGTACATCCCAAAGGGGCATTGTACTCAATTATGGGCCTGATGAGGGATGAGTAAAGAGGTATGATGACCTCCCTGATCTAGATGTGAATCCCTTCATGATTAGGTGGGCTATATAAAATGTTTTTCTAACCACTTTGGCCACGTGGTTGTCAAATGAGAGATTCCTATCAACTTGGGTCCCCAGGTCCCTAATGACTTCTTCTGTACTTAATGGATTACCACCTATGTGGTAATTTGTGGGCACTTTGTTTTTGCCAAAGGGGATGACTATACACTTTTGGCGTTTAGCTTGAGGCCATGGCTCTGGCACCAGTTGTCTGTTTCTATGAGGCCCTTTTGGAGGATGCTTGTGTCAGCTGGAGAGTTGATTATGGCACCCAGTTTGCAGTCATCTGCGAACTTGGTCAGCCACAGTCCTTCTGTGTTGGCCTGTACCGCCGAGAAATATATACCGAACAAGAGAGGTCCCGGGACTGAGCCTTGTGGGACGCCACTTGTAACTGGTTTGGAGTCTGACATGGCTCCAGCAATTCTAAACATGTGGGTTCTGTCCTTGAGCCAGTTTGCAACCCATCTAGTGACATAGGGGTTTATATTTAAGCTGGTGAGCTTATCTATAATGCCCGAGTGGGGTATTGTATCGAAGGCTTTTGCAAGGTCCAGGTAGGCTGTGTGGACCACCTTCCCCTCGTCAATGGCCTTGGTGACTGTTTCAAAGAAATCGACCAGGTTTAAGAGGCAGGATCTGTCCTTAATAAAGCCAAACTGGGTAGGATCCAGTGTCTGTAGGTCCCCAATATCTTTATTTATGAGGTCCATAGCTTTGCAGACCAAGCTAGTCAGGCTTATGGGGCGATAGTTTCCAGGATCCATTGAGGCACCACCTTTGTGGAGAGGGACCACTGTTGCTGTACGCCACTCTTTGGGTACATATCCTGTAGTAAGGCTAAGATTGAACAGTAGTTTTATGTTTGGGTTTAGCTCTTCTTGGAGTTCATGTAGGGCGAGCCGGGACACCATCTGGTCCCATTGATGCTGTGTTTTTGCTTTGGAGAGGGCGGCTCTTACCTGAGCATCTGAGATGTCAGGGGGGCAGCACTCTGTTGGAATAGATATTTGCCCTTTTGGTGAGGAGAGGGGGGAGAAGTTTGCACTGAACCTGTCAGCTAGGATGTTGGCAATGTCTGTGGGCTCGGTGTATTTTTTGCCATTTTGGACTAATTCTGAGCATATCTGGGAATTCCCACCCAGGTTCCTAACATAACTAAAGAAAGCCTTGTGATTATCCTTAGTGTCCTGTGCAATTTTTCTCTCGAAGCTGGCCTTAGACGATTTTATGAGTGCCCGTAGTTTTTTGCTAATACTTATCAGAGATGCTTTCCCTTTTTGGGATTTTGCTCTATCATGTAGTAGCTTCCTCCTTCTATTGTATAGTTTGTTTATGGCTGGGGTCCACCAGACAGGACGTCTGCCTTTGGAGGATTGGGTCTTGGTTTTATTTGGGATTGCATGATCCATGCATTCCTGAAGGTGTTAATAGAATGCGTTTATAAAGGATTCTGCGGTCTAGGCCGTATTTTCCACAGGCCCAGGGGCTTTGAAGGATTTCGCCTCAGTTTTGAGGCGTGTGAAATTTGTCCTGCTGTGTAGACTTTTCACACGTTTTGTGAATTATTAATGAGCAGATCTACATAGCAGACATTACAGTAGTTATCAAACATGTTTTGGGGGAATATAACAAGTTGGCAGATTTCAAAAATTCCTAGAGAGTACTTTGTCAGAGGTTTTGGGGCAGCAAATCATTTTAAGTACAGAAGTAATTCTTTTGAGCTGTGACATACTGTAGGTTCTGAGTTGTCTAGATATAGTAAGTTTAATGCTACTGGCTGCCAGGGTTGCCAGACATCCCTATTTCAGCGGGACTGTACTGGGATCAGCAGCCCAATCCCGAATCCCGCTGTGCCGGTTAAAATCCCGGTGAAATAGCCTCCACTTAGTTTTTTTTTTTATTGGCCCGTATGCCAGTATATGAGCCAATCAAAAAAATCGCAAAGCGGAGCTACTGCTGTTTAATGTGGAACTGCCTACAGTTCCACATTAAACAGAAGTAGCTCCATTTTGCGATTTTTTTTTTTTTTTTTTTGATTGGCTCATATACTGGCATACAGGCCAATCAAAAATCGGCAAACACAGAGCTACTTGTGTTTAATGCGGAACTGCGATGTTCCACAATAAAGACCTTTTTTTTTTTTTTATCTTTACTTAGTGTGAAAGACCTTTTTTTTTTTTTTTTGTCTCTATCTGGCCCGTCGAAAATCTGGCAATCCTGCTGGCTGCAAAATAGCAATCAAAATCTAAACCAACTATAAATGACGTATTGAATATTCTAAATGAGATAAAAGAACTGGAAGTGAACTTTATAGAATCAGGAAGGAGGAAATTGCAAGGAAATAAAAGTTTGTGAGAGCACCACATGCAGAATAATGATCAGGAGGAGGAATAAGGTTTAAGAGTTTGTTAAAAAGCAGATATGTAGTGCATGATAAAATATGTAGCTGTGGTTTATTTCATTTTAAAGTGTACCTGTATGAGTTTTTTAGTTGTGGTTTAATACAATTGTTTATAAAAAAGTAAGTAATTGGGACCTGTTTCTAGACAGTTAATAAACTTCTCTTATACTCTATTAGACCATTATCACCATAGTGTCGCACTGTTCTTGAGCAATTTATGAACATATCTAAATAACAGAACTGAAAATGATTACAGAAATGGTTAAGGTAGTGCATAATGAATGGCTGCTGTTCAGCAAATGTAATCCACAGACTACTGGCGCTTAACACTGTTCCCTTAAGAAGTAGTGAGCACCAAAGACAGAAATTGTTGTCATGAGTACAGACTTCAGTGTGGAGCATAATAGTGTATATGAAAGCCGTGCACTGGCACATATTAAACAGGAGAGGCATGAGAAGTTTTGCACAAGCTGACAGAAAAAAGCATTAGAATTAATAGCCCTAGCCAATATACCACAAGGCAGCAACCCCATTGTTCTGCACCCTTC
Organism: Protopterus annectens; assembly: GCF_019279795.1. Lineage (NCBI taxonomy): Eukaryota > Metazoa > Chordata > Ceratodontiformes > Protopteridae > Protopterus > Protopterus annectens. Next base: position 1,602,573,141 of record NC_056733.1, read on the forward strand.
AAAAAAGACACCATGCAGAGAATTTCCATTGACACAGCTGGAATGCACAGATCCATAAGAAAGCAGTGGTCACCTGTGCCAACATATCAGTGTCATATACCAACTTTTTTGTGCAAAAGGAAATGCGTGGTCATCTGACACAATCTGTGGTTTCCATCTATAGTTAGCTCCAGTGTAATATTAGGAAACAAGTCTGATTGGGGTATAAAAATGCTCATGCAAATATTTCCTTGGAAAAACAGTAAATCATCTGGACTTTATTGCATGTTTGCGAGTCATATAGATGTACCCTCATTGCCTTATTGTTCCTTTGTAAGTTGGTACTCCATTCTCTTTTTCCAGTCTTTTATAACCTCTGCTGAGTCTTATAATTATCTTGCAGATGTCCTCTCATTGTTCCATTGTAAATTACCTTTCCATTCCCTCTTTCCTATATTTCTAACTTCCTCTGATTCTTATAATTACCATGCAGTATTTTATATGTCCTCCTAATTACTCATTTTTTTACCAGAAATTTCTGTTCCAGACTCAACAAAAAAAATCTATCTGACCATGTCTTTCACTTTGAACTCGTCTATCCCTTTCTGTTTGCCTGTACTCTACTGTCAGTCCACAGTAGGGAAGGCAGTCCCTTAACCTGCAGTCCAGGCTTATGTTCTCCCAATACATTTTACCTCTGCTGATTTCAGCCAGTAAATTCCAGCCCCCAATCTTACCTGTTTTTTTATATTCCTACTTGCAGTCATTCCTTTTGGTAAAATCTCCATTCTCCCTTCCTGAATTTACTTATTTCTCAGAATACTTTCTGCTGCTTTATGAATATAATATTCTACATTATTGTTACTCTCATTAAGAAACTGTATCCCAAATCATACTCTCTGCTTATGTCTTGAAATTCCCTATTTTCTCTTTGGTTTATGATCTTCTGCTCAAGGTGTGTGTGTGAATATTATTTATTTTGATCAGCAGCACAAGTTGTTGATCTCACTACCATCACAGAATACATATAATATAAATCCACACAGGATAGCAAAATAAATTAAGCAAATCACTGCACCCCTTAGACCCCCTACTAATTATATATTCCAAATCTGAGATTACACTACAGTGGGGAAAAGGCATATTCCCCAATCTCCACTGTACCACAGTCTGTAACTCAAAGAGCTGGCGCTTTTTGAACAGATGATTTTCACTCATCTGTGCTGGCTTCCCATAAGATCAGCGATATGTATTATCAGTTGAAGTATATGCTAATATATATGAGCCTTAGCTGCATAGCTCTAAAATATCACTTCAAATCAAATAATCATAAACCAGCTCATTCTATGATGAAAATCATCCTGTCTCACTTAACTTTTGCTCTTTTCCTCTCCCAAGTTAATTCCTTCAGCTCTTTATGATCTCCTGCAGCTGTTCCTCTGGTTGATAAAAATGTGTGTAGCCCATATGTAAAGTTAAATTTAAAACATTTTTATTTTTTGTATCTTAGTGTCCATACCCATATTTTGGAGGGGGGGTTCATGACATGTAGTTTCTTAACTTGCTGTTTTGCTTTTAATTGACTGAACTCCACTGCTTTCGCAGATGCTTACATTATTTTATTTATATGTACTTTGGTACTTGCTATGGTGATGTCACTTTTGGTGGGATTCTGCTAGGTTATCATAATGTATATGCAAGTAACCAAGTGTAGTGAAAGCTTCCAAAAGTCACCATTAATCCAAAAGAAAGCTGTAGGTATGGAGTAAAGACCAAACAAACTGATAATACCAAGTATTTATTTCCACACGCTGTCACAAAAATCATCCACACGCTGTCACAAAAATCATTAACACTTTTAAAAAAACATCCATGCGTTTTCGTCCCCATAAACTAGGACTTCATCAGATGAATAACAAAACCCCTTCATCTGTATTTATACTAGTTTAAAACTAATAATCCAATAATGTTCCTTTATTACATTTCAAACAAACAAATCGGCATTCTAGTGGGCTCATAACTATTCATTAATTAATTTAAATATAATGTATTAAATTCAATTTATTCCTCATCAAGAATTAAAAACGTGTCAATAAATACATTGAATAAATAAATAATTCATAAAATCATTTCATTTTAAAATATATTTTATATAACATACTTTAAGCAAAATAAGTACTATATTTAATACAGACCATTGTACTATTTAAAACTCATAGGGAACAGTGCCATCTATTGTCTTGAAAAATTATTACCTTAGTATTTTGTCCTTTTTATATTTTGGCAGCCCTTATTTTAAGCAGTGGTAATATTGAAAGGTGGTCATTCAACCCTGGAAATTTACCTGCTTCCAGAGTTACTTGCCACCATAGTTCTTTATATTCGATTTTCTCTTCCCAAATACCACCCCTAATGTCATATTTAATTTGATCCAGTACTGAAAAATGAAATTTATACCCTTCACATATTTTGGAATGTTTAAATAATGCATTTGTTTCCTTTCCTTTTAAAATGTCATAAATGTGTTCGTATATTCTTCTTTTCAGGGTTCTCTCTGTTTTCCCTACGTAAAACGAACCACATTTTTGACATATAGCAAGATATACTATTCCCTTAGTGTCACAATTGTAATACCCTTTACTTTGTATCCATCCATTATATAGTACTTATTTTGCTTAAAGTATGTTATATAAAATATATTTTAAAATGAAATGATTTTATGAATTATTTATTTATTCAATGTATTTATTGACAAGTTTTTAATTCTTCATAAGGAATAAATTGAATTTAATACATTATATTTAAATGAACTAATGAATATTTATGAGCCCACTAGAATGCTGATCTGTTTGTTTGAAATGTAATAAAGGAACATTATTGGATTATTAGTTTTAAACTAGTATAAATACAGATGAAGGGGTTTTGTTATTCATCTGATGAAGTCCTAGTTTATGGGGACGAAAACGCATGGATGTTTTTTTAAAAGCGTTAATGATTTTTGTGACAGCGTGTGGATGATTTTTGTGACAGCGTGTGGAAATAAATACTTGGTATTATCAGTTCGTTTGGTCTTTACTCCATACCTACAGCTTTCTTTTGGATTAATAATGTATATGCAGGCTATAACATTGGAAGGGACTGTGACTTGGCATGTTACAACCAAACATCTCATCCAGGTATGCCTTGAAAAACTAGTAGAGTCTATAAATTTACTATATGATGGAGAGGAATGACCTACTTCCACTATCACAGCCAGTCCACAGTGATGTGTAACTAAATGTAGATTGCTTTGTGTTCATGCATGCTGTCAGCGCATTTTAAGTTAATCTTCCCACAGCCATCCCACTCTGTCAACTTCTCAGACTGCTTCTCCTTCCCTTTCTACAAATTCCAGGATTTGCCTCTACATTGTACATGCAAGTCCATACAGCATACTTTGACTTGTCTAATGCTTTTGACACCATACCATATGCTGACATAATAAACAAGCTGGAATAGCTGCAAATGGACCCCTGTGTAGTTCAGTGGATGGTGACTACTTCCACATTTACATTTACAGAGGTTGCAGGCAGGAGCTGAGGTTTGTGGCAAGGAGCCACTGTTATCAGTTTGCTTCCTTACCTTTAGGTTTACCTATTGCACCCAGAGTTTTCACAAAGTGATCCCAGTGATAGCTGACTGCATAGCCAAGGACATCCATATGTGCCCCTACTTGGACAACTGCCTGTTTCATATCCTGTCTGTGGATGGTATGCAGAGGACTTATGGACTGCACCCTACACTGTCTAGCAAATATAGGTTTCACCCTCAGTGAACAGAAGTCTAACTTGTGCCAGTGCCAGAAGACATTCAGCCTGGAGGCACTATTGAATACAAACACCAGCAAGATCTAGTTTCACAAGAAAAGGTTGAGACGCAGACTGTCCTTTCCCATTCCATGGTAGGGAGCTCCAGACTAATGGCTTGACAGTTTTTGACCATCCTACACAACATGGCATTTACCGTTCTAATGTTTCACTTGGCCAGATTGCACATGCAGAAAATACAGTGGTTTCTCAAAAACACTTGGGACCAGCAATTCCAGCCACTGGAATTTACTTATCCCAGTGTTGTCAAGTGTCAGGTCTGAACTTGTGGATACAGCGACAGAAGAGAAGCGAGGGTGTGCCAATAAGGCAGCCAGTGCCAATCAGAACCTGTCCATAGATGTGTTAGACCTATCATGAGGAACCCACATGGTGAATTCTCAAAGTGGAAAGGAACTGGAGCCCTAAAGAACAAAGACTACTTAGTCACATCAAGGGAGGTGACAGCCATAGCCTGAAGACTTTGAGGACTGTATGAATGCCCGAAAAGGTGATCATTTTTGTAGACAACACAACAGTTATGTAGTGTGTAAGTAAGTAGTGTATAATTTAATTTGTAGGAAGACCATATATGCCTTGGATCAGGCCTTGTAGTCAGTCCTTTCACTGAGAACTACCTGTATACCAGCACAGGAGAATGTCATGGTAGACTAATTAAGTTGGACCTCTGCAGATCCACATGAATAGATGCTGCACAGGGAGATGTTCTAGCTCTGACTGCCAAATTTCATGCTCCAGCCAGTAAGCAGTTTATTTAAAAAAAAAAGACAAATCTGCTCTAGGACACCTGAAAGGGTAGTTTGACAGTGAATAACTTCTTGCTAAACTGCACAGGTCTACTTCTGTATGCTTTCCCACTGATGTGTTTGTTCACAGGTTAGTACAGAGGATCAAGGATGAGAAGCCAGAAATTATTTTTATAACACCCATTTCTGGTTCTCCCACCTCATTCAGATGGGAAAGGATAAACCTTTCCTGCTACCTCAGTATGTGAGCATGCTGATGCAGTGTAGAAGGGACCCAGATGCATTCCAGTCTGACTTCATTTAACCTTGCAACTTGGAAGATATGACCAAGTTACATTTTGCATACCTTTATTCTAAGGGCATACTGAAAAGAATGAGGTGGGCTAGGAGTTCAAATACAAGGAAATCATAACTAGCTAAAAATGGAGGAATCAGCACCCTGGACTGATGGGTGTGTGGTTTTCCAGTGTCTACCCAAGCTGTTTGAGACAGGCCTGGATTACAACTCAGTGAAGGTATACTTGTCAACCATATTTGGCTGCCTGCCAGCTAACCCTCTATTGGCACCAGACCACTAGTGAGACGTTTTTTAAAAGCCATGTTGTACCTGATTCCTCCCAGGCAAAGTTTGGCTCAAGCCTAGGACCTGATCTTTATTTCAGAAAAGTTAACTTTGCCTCCCTTTGAGCTAACAGTATCTTGTAACCCTACAGATGCTCATCGTGTTACACTGCTGCAGTCATTACACTTGGGCTATCCTGCCGTCAGGCGGTCCCGCAGTCGGCCAGAGTTCCAAAGTCTTGGTCCGGCGTCGGTTGCTGTTGCCTCTTCCCTGACGTCAGTGCACCAGGGGTATATAAGATGCATCCGACGCCATTTTCTTCAGTCTTTCTTGCCGCGCGGTGCCCGAAGCAGTTCGCAAGTGCTGGTCGGCCGACTCCTAAGATTTTCGAAGTCGAATTTCAGATCTGAAGTCTTCAATAAAGCTAAGTACCCCGTTGGGGAAACTTTTTTCTTGCCTCAGACCGATGTCAAAAAAAGTTAATAATTGTATTTCTTGTGGGAAGCAAATACCTCATAAGGACTTCCATTCTTACTGTATTCCATGCCTAGGCCCTGATCACGACGTCACTAGTTGTCGGTTTTGTGCTAGATTTAACAAACACACTATAAAAAGACGTTTTGATTTTGCTTTGCACTACTTTGGCCGAAGGTTCAATTATACTATGTCGTCGGATCAACCGACGACCGCAATTCCGAAAAAACACAAAGGCAAGGATAAAGACGGGCATCTGAGGTCCAAAACCGATGACGAAACCTCTTCTAGGCCAGTCACCGGTTCTCAGTGAGGCGCTTTCGCAGCCCCTGACACCCGCTACCTCAGAGCCACAGGCCGCCTCCAACTCCCACGTGGAGACAACTAGGCCTCTGGAAACTCAAGGTATTGGGCCTGTGGAAACTAATCCCTCAGATGGGTCCGGACCCGCTGAGCAGGCTTCGGCTTCTGAGGGAGTTTTCAGACCATCACAACTTCACATTAAAGCAACAGCCAAGACAAAAGTACCATTAAAGAAAAAGAAGCAAGTACAGCATTCTCCTGGACAGTCCTCCATGCCTAAGAAACAAATGCTTAAAATGGCCGAAGACCTCATTACTCTAATCAGGGGTTCCCATCCCCTTCCTGAGAAAAGGCCTACGCAGGATACAGACTAGGATTCCTCTGATCAGGTTTCCATTTCCACTGATTCTTCTTCAGACCAGGAATCCTCTCTAACCCCCCTATGAGGACTCTGATGCTGAAGAATCTATCCCGTCAGCCTCTCCTCCTGAGGATTATTCTTTTGGGGAAACTTTACATACCATGAGGGAGCATTTCCATTGGGAAAGTCAGGATTATTCAGAATCCAAGAAAAGGCTCAGGGATTTCCTTTTATTGCCTCAGCACAGGCCCCTGGCTGTTCTGCCTGTGCTAGATGTTGTGGATTATGTGTTCTTCAAATCCAGTTTATCTCCTGATTCTTTGCTCCCTGCACCAGCCAAGCCAGATAGGTATTATAGAGTCCCTGACTCTCACAAGTTTCTTTATAAAAAATCTTCTGCTGATCCAGAAACTATTTCCCAGGGTCCAAAAGGGGTTAAGGCTTCCATTGCAAAAAATCCAGTACCCTCTGACAGAGATTCCAGAGCTTTGGATAGATGGGGGAAGAAAGTTTACAGTTCTGCAACTTTAGCAGTAAGGGCTTTAAATTGCCAGTTTCACATGCTTAAGTACCAACAGTATTTAATGGCTCAATTAAAACAGAAAATGCTTGCAAGCTCAGAAGCTCCTGACTGTAAAGAAATTCAGGATTTATTGCATGCAGTTGAACAGGTGGGAAAACGTACTCTGCAATGTGGTTTTTGATTCTTTAGAGGCCTCTTGTAGAGCCGCAGTTACAGGTTCTGTGATTCGAAGACATGCTTGGTTAAAAGAACAGAGTTTACCTGATCATGTTAAGGCAAAATTATTGGATGCTCCTTTAACAGCATGATACCTTGTTTGGTGTTAAGGCAGAAGAGGTGTTAAAGAAAATGGAGGATAAAGCTAAATCTATGCAAACAGTCAAGGATTTCTTGCAGGTACAGCCACCTCGATTTAGCAGAAATTGGCCAACAAAGAATTGGTCCTTTCCAGTGTCAGACAGGCCACAGAGAGGCAGATACAGACACCCAAGAGGCAGATCTCAACCCCAAGGCTCTAACAGACAACGACAGTGGGGCACCTCAACCCCAAAAGGAGGTGAGGACAAGTCTCAACCTTACAGGAAACAGTCCCAATGACTTCCCCACTTCGTACGCCAAGCACTTCCCTTTTGGCAGCCCCCTTAGGGGGAAAACTTGCACTTTTTTCTCAAAACTGGCAAACAATCACCCAAGACAAATGGGTTCTGAATATTGTGTCTCAAGGTTAAAGGTTCCACTTTCATACTTTACCAAGGTTAAAAGGAATGCCAGACCTGCCACAGAATCAATGGGCAGAGGCACAGAAACAAATTTCAGCCCTCATGGACATGAGAGCTATTCAAAAAGTACCACAACAGGAACAAGGACAAGGATTTTACTCAAGACTCTTCCTGGTCCCCAGAAAGGACAAGGCCTGGAGGCCCATACTAGACATTTCAATTCTAAATACTTACCTGGATATTCCGAAATTCAAAATGTTGACATTACACCAGCTTCTACCCATGCTGGGCAAGAAGGCGTGGCTTGTTACTCTGGACCTCAAAGAGGCATACCTGCATGTCCCTATCAGACAAAATTGCAGAAGATACCTCAGTTTCAAAGCTGGTACAATGCACTACCAATTCTCTGCACTGCCCTTTGGCTTATCTACTGCGCCCAGGGTCTTTACAAAGTGCCTGGCACCAGTAATTGCATTTTGCAGACAAAAAGGAATTCAAATAGATCCATACCTGGACGACTGCCTCATTCAAGCAGAGACAAAGGACATTCTTCTACAGCATCTGGCGTTTGTAAAAAGGTTGCTAATTTCTGTAGGGTACACAGTAAACGAAAAGAAGTCAAAACTGGTGCCCTCACAACAGATTATATTCCTGGGTGCCAGCTTAAATACAACGGCCCAGATGGCTTATCTCACGCCAGACAAACAAATTCAATTAACTCAATATTTTCAATTACTGGCAAAAAAGTCCCATCTCCCTGCAAGAAAAATTCTGCAGGCCCTGGGATTCATGGCGTCCTGCATACTACTAATACCATATGCCAGACTGCATATGAGGAAATTACAATGGTACCTGAAAAGTGTTTGGACTCAACACTCACAGTTTAGAAGCAGTAGTACCAATGATTCCCTGCCTACAACAGGAGTTTCGATGGTGGGCACAGGCATGTCACCTAAACAAGGGTCAGCCTTTTACCCTACCCACAGCCAGGCAGACTAACAACAGATGCTTCGGATTACGCCTGGGGAGCACACATGGCAAGAAAATACATTCAGGGCAAGTGGACCACAGACCAGATGCATCTTCACATCCATCAAAAAGAGATGTTGGCTGTTCAAAATGCCCTAACAGCTTTCAAGAACCTTCTGCATCCAGGACAATTATTATTATTAAAGACAGACAACACCACAGTAATGTGGTACATAAACAAGCAAGGGGGCACTCATTCTTATCCCCTATGCAGGCAAGCCTTGACCTTGTGGAACACAGCTCTAACGTATCAAGTTCATCTGCAAGCACAATTCCTGCCAGGAAAGAAAAATACTCTGGCAGACGATCTAAGTAGAAATATCGTGGACCCTCACAAATGGAAATTGAATCCACAAATCTTCAGCATGGTAATGCAAAAATGGGGATGCCCAGACATAGATCTTTTTGCCTCCCCACTGAATTGCCAACTACAAAAATTCTGCACAGGGACTTATCACACACAAGCATGGAAAGTGGATGCTCTCTCATTCAGCTGGAAAAGCCTAAAAGTTTATGCCTTCCCACCACTGCCTCTCCTTTCAAAGGTACTCCTAAAAGCCAGACAAGAAAAAACACAGATGATCCTGATTGCTCCAGACTGGCCACGCCAGCACTGGTACCCAATCTTAAAGAACTTAGCTCAAGGCCCACCATGGATTTTGCCTCAAATTCCACACCTTCTGACTTAACAAAACAATCAGATCCTGCACGGTCAGCTCAAAACCCTAAACCTGTCTGCATGGCAGATTCATTAGTCAAACAGGCATCACCTCTCTCTAAAGCTGTTATGGATGTCATTTTGGAGGCCAGGAGGCCTAGCACCAGGAAAGCTTATTCAGAAAAATGGAAGAGATTCTGCACCTGGAACCAGGCTGAAAGCCTTGACCCTCTTGTCCCAAACATTCCTCAGATTTTACAATACTTAACTGAGATGCTGGACAACGGCCTATCCTTCTCATCAATTAAGATCCACGCCTCTGCCATTTCAGCACATTACAACACGGATCCTCCTTTATTCTCTCATCCCTTGCTAAAGCAGTACCTCAGAGGGGCTAAAAACATAAGACCGCCCTGGAGAGCACCAACACCAACTTGGGACCTCAATTTCGTTTTGGAAAAACTAACCCTGCCACCTTTTGAGCCAGCCGATACAGCCAATCTAAAAATTTTTTCATGGAAAGCAGCTCTGCTCCTGGCAGTAACTTCAGCACGAAGAGTCTCAGAGCTACAGGCATTAATGGCAGTGGAACCTTTTATAATTTTTCATCAGGACAGGGTTTCTTTAAGGACAAACCCTACCTTTATGCCAAAGGTGGTATCTACTGTGGCTCTTAACCAAACCATGCATTTGCCAACTTTTTATCCAAACCCCCAGAATAAAGGGGAGAAACTTCTGCACTCTTTGGACATACACAGGCAGCTACGCTTCTGCTTGGACAAAACAAAAGCTTTCAGGAAAACCGAGCAACTGTTTGTAGCATATGCTGCAGGATCACAGGGCAAGGCTATCTCAAAGCAGACTATATCCAAATGGATAGGACACTGTATTCGTTACTGCTACACACAGCATGGAAAATCAGTCCCTAATAACATTAGGCCACATTCCACCAGGGCAACAGCCACTTCAACAGCCTTACTCAGGGGAGTACCTACCAAGGAAATTTTGGAGGCTGCAACTTGGAGTTCAGTGCACACCTTTACCAAGCATTACCACTTGCCTCTCTACTCTAAATCCAGAGCAGGATTTGCCGCTGCAGTTCTGCAGGGCCTCATAGCCAATCCTAACTCTTTATAGGCCAGCCACCCAACCATAGCTTTGGGATTCTACCCAAGTTTAATGACTGCAGCAGTGTAACACGATGAACATAGTACAGTTTTGTACCTACCATAAATGTAGATGTTCGAGTGTTCATACTGCTGCAGTCCAGGTTACGCTCTCTTCATCACCTCTGAACTAGCTGGACTTATCTATACCTTTCTATCCTATACAACCTCTGTGGTGTATTTGCTTGTAACTGAAGGTATTGTTTTTTATTTTATATGTATATTTTTATTAGCAATATATATTGCCTACCTTCTTGGGGGCACCTGACATCTGGGGCAAGAAAAACTGAAGAAAATGGCATCGGATGCATCTTATATACCCCTGGTGCACTGACGTCAGGGAAGAGGTGACAGCAACCGACGCCGGACCAAGACTTTGGAACTCTGGCCGACTGCGGGACCGCCTGATGGCTGGATAACCCAAGTGTAATGACTGCAGCAGTGTGAACACTCAAACATCTACATTTATGGTAGGTACAAAACTGTACTTTTGTGACTTGGAAATGTAATTCCTCATTGCAGTCACTGCTGCCAAAAGGGTATCAAAATGTCTGATCTTAATGTTCAAAGCTCCTTGCTTTGTTGTCCACAAAGACAGGGTGTCCTTATGTATTAATACTGCAGTCATGCAAAATGTGGTTTCAGAACTGGCCCTGAACCACTCTTATCCAGCTTACCTGTCTTTTTCAGTATGCCTCAGAACATAAAAGAGAGAGTTTGGCACTCACTGGAAATGCGCAGACAATTGATGAATTACATAAACAGAGCCAGTGCCTTCTGGAAATCAGAACAAGTATGTTTCATTTGCTGAGAACAAGCTCGCATTGTACCAAGTTTTGTTGTAAAAACAGTGGGAAGTTTCTGCAAGAAAGGATCAGTCTGCTAGGGGCACAGCAGCTACTACTGCTTTCCTGAGGGGAGCTAGTTTCCAGGGTATGCTAGAAGCAACCTCATAGTCCTTTGTTCATATTTTTTCCTCCAAGTACTACAGGATGGAATTGTTTTCTGGTCAGGTGTATGTTCGTCTCAGCTGTCCTGAAGAGCACGATGTTCTCCTCTTCTGTGTGATAATGTAGTACCTCCCTGTTCCATGCAACAGGGTGCTCTGCTTTGAGAATTTTGCCTCATAGTACTGCTGTACAGGCGGCTTAACATAATAGTAGGTGATTGAATGTGGTCACTCTTGCAGTCCTGTTTCTCTCCCTCTTTCCCTCCTCTAACATTGGGTAATTGGTGCCAGGGTGCTATCTCACTTCCTCTCCCCTGTAGTGACTATTACTGGTATTCATTCTGTCCCTCTCTGTATCTTGTACAGATCACTAAAGAAGGCCAGAATTCAGCAGGTCTCACATCAGTGCCCCAAATTTTCTTTTTCTTTTTTTCTTTTTTGAAATTTCTGCTAACCTCTCTCAAAGGTGACAAGAAAGAACTAAAGGTGGTGTAGGCAGATGCCATATGTATACCAGGTACATGAAGACATCTGAGGTAAGGTGACATCAACACAGCCAATGGAGAGGATGTCTATCTGTGAAATTCTGACTGGCCATACAACCTCAATCTGTGTCAGAGATCCCTGCAGTGATGATGCTAACGGTGACCACACATCTCTTATTATGGCAAGTTGCCAAAACAACTGTACTTCCATTGTTTAATTAACTTGTGGCTTTCTTTGAAACTTCCCAGACTGAACATGACAACAAAGACCTTGAAGACCTCTTGGAGGACCATACAAGATGTTCATATTTAAGAACAAGACTTTTCATTTGGAGCTTTTCTTTTTCTGGAAGGCCTGCACGACAGGCTGGATATTTCTAAAAGCTCTTGGGTACATGCTAACCTCAGAAGCAGTGGGCCAGATTCCACATACCTCAGAAATCTAAGAGAATAGCACAGGCACCCCTTAGACAAAATAACAACACTGATACCATCTGAAAGAAGGAATTCAGAGGAAGTCCAGACTGATGTTGAACAATCTAGTAATAGGCTCTGAAATTCAAAAAGTATGCAAACACTGACCATATATGTCTCAGATCTTGCTTGGGGAGTTCGCACTGGTTAATTAAAGGAGTATGAAGTGTGAAGCAACTCGTCAGTGAAAACCATAGCAGTTTGAAGGAGATAATGTCCTTAATTCTGGCTGTACATCCATTCAAAACATTTGACACCCTGAAACACTGGCAGTGGTGACAGTTAACATCATTAAACACTCATTCATATCAGTTTTGCAGATTAGGTATGATACTCTAGGATGCAATTTCACAGTCGGGCTTTCTTCTCTAGATCATTTTCATGCCTTCATCAGATCTGAACTTTGTGAAAGCTATATGCCAAGATTTTTTTCAAAATTTGAAATGGAGGTGGGATGTTTGAGAGATGTCTTTGCATTGCATTATTTACCAATTAAAAATTATGTACCCATTTCCCTCACAAGAAATCTGAGCAATGAATGCATTTTCCATCACCTGGACTAGTGCTCTCCTGTATGCTTTTCCTGCCATTCCTCTGTTCTGGACTATCCTATAAATAGAAAGAAAAGGAAAGGCAAACCTGATTGTGGTAGCCCCTCTATGGCTTAGGCATCAGTGGCTGTCCTTTCTATTTCAACTGAGAAAGGAAGGATCAGTTCAGCTTCCGGAGTTCTGCACCCTCTTCACATGGGGCAGCAGGTCACTAGTACATCCAAACCCGGGGAGATTCAGTGTAGCAGTATGTATGCTGTCATCCTGATACCGTTTAAGATCGACTTCTCTGAGGAGGTACTTCCCTTTGTATATGAAGTCAAGCAACCTAGTACTAGAAAATCCTCTCTATCCAAATGGAAAAAAGATCTTTTTTTTTTTTGACGTAGCTATAATTATCCCATTCATAGAGGCTACAGAACCAACAGTCTTTCAATGTTTTGCAGATATGTTTCATAGTGAGCTGCCTTAAAGAGTGTATTTCTCATTTATTGCAGCCTTCTTCCCCTTTGGATCCCCACCCCATCCAACCACTCCACAGTAAAGCAGTTTTTGAAAAGGGTTTTGCTCCTGAAACTTCAAAGAATGTTTTTTCACAGCCATAGGACCTTAAATCTGTGGTGAAAAACTAACACGCACACTACGTTTAAATTCAATGAACCCATAAGCTTCCATTTCTTATATTGGTTAACAGTATTTCCCCTAATGGATGCTGTTTCTGCCAGTAGGTGTCTCAGCCATAAGCTTTATGTGAAAAGTCTTGTACAGTACTGTGTTCCTAATGGCCATCACTTCAGCAAGAAGATTTCAGAACCATGGACCTTGATGCTTTCAGAGCATTGCAGTTTTTCAATGAGACAAGTGGCAGGAAGGACCAACTGCTTCTTCAAGTCCAGGGCAATTTATGCACCTTTCTTGAACAAATCTATACAGCTTCTTGATTTTTTTTCTCTCTCCAGTTCTTAGAATGAAAGAGAAATGTTCCAGCATGCCACTTAAGTGCAGAGACAACACCTATTAAGTTAAGATGGCTAGAGACTTAATATAGTCTGGACAGATTTTTCTGTTTACTTCATGCCATGGGCTGTTGTTGGATGTTTAACTAATTGTATACTTTTCTGTTATTGCATCACGGGAAACAGTTCTGACTGTACAGGCCAGAATGCACTCTGTTGCTGCCTTCTTCAAGAATGTTTCAACTCAAAGCATTGAAAACTAAGTATTCTGTTTAGAATCCGAGCTGATTTTGCATCTGCTTATTCTGCAAGGCACTTTGTAATCATTGACTCAGGTCTCAGTTGTGGAACCCTCAACTTCTGGTGATCTCCCATTCATTTATGAATGCACTGTTGTAGCAATCTTTGTAGTGAACTTAATACAACTGTGTATGGCTACTCAGCATAACTGTAGATGTTTGAATAATAAACAGTTTTGCAATGTAGGAATTGGGAAGTCCACCTCTACAAAGAGGCTAGTCACCAGTAGTGTCCCTCAGGGATCAATCCTTGGACTGCTGCTTTTTAGCATCTACTCTTCTGAAGTCGAGGTCAACATTAAGGTACTCTGGCTGACCAGATTTCCAGATGATTGCAATTTAGGAGCAGTTGTAGAATTCCCCACTGACATTAGTGTCCACCAAGAATGGTTGACATAGAAGAATAACTGGTGTTAAGGCCATGGACTAAATCTAAACACCAAGAAATGCACAGTAGTATGCTTTTGGAATTTCACCACCTCTGGGAACTACCATTTCTGTTATTGCATCACGGGAAACAGTTCTAACTGTACAGGCCAGAGTGCACTCTGTTGCAGCCTTCTTCAAGAACTTTAATTAGGAAAACTACTCAGGTACCAACTCCTTTTCCCAGCGGTTCTTGGAATTCATAAATTCCAACGCCCTGGATCAACTAATCCATTGTCCTACCAGGGGAGCCAATATCCTAGACCTGGTCATTACCAACATGGGAGATAGATGCTCCAAACCAGTGGTCACCCCCTCATTGGTCAGGTCTGACCATAAGCAAATCACCTTTGACATCCACAACCCACCCCCACCCCCCAGTAAGGAAACCTCCTTAAAAAACTTCTCCAAAGCCAACTTCATGCTACTGAAGTCAGAAGTGATACACTTAACAACACCATGCAGACGGGATCTGGATGTTCGACTGCAGAATCCTACATTAAGGCACTGTACGAGCACATCCACTCGTGCATGAATCGTGTCATCCCAAATAGAACCAAGATGCTCTTCCCCAAAAAAAGGAAGCCAATGTGGTGGTCCCCTGCTATAAACAAACTATACAACAGAAGGAAGAAACTGTTGCAAAAAAGAGTAAAATCCCAGGATGCAAAAAACTCCCTCACTAGCCTCAGTAAGAAGCTGAGATCCCTCAAAAATCCTCAAAAGCTAGTTATGAAAATAAAATTGCCAAAGATTCCAAAGACAACCACAAGGTATTCTATAGTTATGTCAATGCATGGCAATGCTCAGATCTGCTCTGCGCTACAACAGAATGGCATTAAATATACTGATCCCAAGGATGTTGCCAATATCCTGGCAGATCGATTTAGTGCCAACTTCACCCCCCTCTCACCCCCTAAAGGGCCCATCTCAATACCAAATGATTGCCAAATTCCGATAATCACGGCCACACAGGTGGAAACCGCACTCTCCAAAGCTAGGAATACAGCATCCATGGGACCAAATGACATCCCAGGCTGTGTACTACATGAACTACAAAATTAACTGGCACCTCACCTAAGTGTCATGTTTAATCATAGCCTCACCTCAGTCTTCGTGCCCACTGAGTGGCGCACAGCTACAGTTATCCCGCTCCACAAGGGAGGATCCGCCTTGGATCCCGGGAACTACCGTCCCATCAGTCTGACAAGCCTGATCTGCAAGGGCATGGAATGCATTATCATGGAACTTATAAACAAAGACATTGGCAACCTTCAAACGCTGGACCCCACCCAGTTTGGGTTTGTGAAGGGCCGATCTTGTCTCTTGAATCTGATTGACTTCTTCGAATCAGTCTCCAGAGCTGTGGACGAGGGTAAGGTGGTCCACACAGCCTATCTGGACCTCGCCAAGGCCTTCGACACCATCCCCCACTCTGGAATCATAGATAAACTTACTAAGCTGGGCATAAATCCCTATGTCACTCGATGGGTTGCCAACTGTCTTACTAACAGAACCCAGACTGTAAAAGTAGCTGACTCCAAATCCAGCTCCAGACAAGTGGAGTACCTCAGGGTTCAGTCCTGGGACCACTTTTGTTTGGCATCTACTTCTCTGAAGTACAGGCCAACACTAAGGGACTCCGGCTAACAACATTTGCAGATGATTGCAAACTGGGAGCCATTATTGAATCCCCAAATGATGTGGATATTCTACAAAAAAGCCTTACAGAAACAGATGCCTGGTGCCAGAGCCATGGGCTCAAGCTTAATGCCAAGAAATGTATAGTTATCCCCTTTGGAAAAAAACATGTACCCATGAATTACCACATAGGTGGCAGGACGCTAAACATCGAAAGTGTGATGAGAGACTTAGGGACACAGGTGGACAGTGGTCTCACTTTGATAACCACATCGCCACAACAGTCAGGAAATCCTTCTATGTGGCACACCTCATCACTAAGGGCTTTTCATCCATAAAAAAGGAAGTCATTGTCCCACTGTACTCATCCTTCATTAGACCTATTATAGAGTATAATGCCCCGTTTGGTATGTACCTCACACGACATCTGCA
Source organism: Protopterus annectens (assembly GCF_019279795.1). Lineage (NCBI taxonomy): Eukaryota > Metazoa > Chordata > Ceratodontiformes > Protopteridae > Protopterus > Protopterus annectens. The sequence continues at coordinate 1,602,589,740 of NC_056733.1, forward strand.
ACAGCTGGAAAGGCCACAGAAATACCTCACTAAAAGAATCACAGGCCTAAAGCAGATGCCATATGCTGACCGTCTAAAAAACCTCCAGCTATACTCTGTGGCATATCGTCTACTCATAGGCGATCTCTGCTTAACATACAAGGCCATGTCAAACCCTGAGCTGTTGGACATGCTCCACTTAAAGAAATCCCAATCCCTCAGAGCCACACGCTCCAGGGATCTAAACCTTGTCATCACAATGAACAAAACATGCTAGAGGGATAGGTTCCTGACCCAGAGACTCCCCATACTCTGGAATAGACTTCCCATACATGTCAAGCAGAGCGCCTCATTGGCCCTCTTCAAAAGGAACCTTGATGATTGGATGGGAGATAGGAAATTCACCCCGGGGATCATGTCAGTCGCACTGCTAGACAGGGGCCCAGAGAAGTAAATATTGTGGGAAGAAATATCCAGGGAATTGTTATGGCTAGGCTTGCATAGGCCCTAGGGCCGATAGCCTAGTACCAACCTATGAACCTATATTGACAGCTCACCCCTAAGAGTCGATGCAGTGACTCCAGGACTTGGAGACACACTTAGACAGTAATCCATCCTTTGACCATTACACGTGTCCGATAGTGAGGAAATCATTTTGTGTTTTGCAACTTGTAAACAAAGGTATAGCATTTAAGTCCAAGGATGTCATCATTCCACT